>NC_089517.1:382500-682500 GCF_963924715.1 Thunnus thynnus
GCGTTAGAAGCGGTCGGCTTCTTCCTCTACCTGACGACATGACGTGTGCGTGTTGTGAAGTTGTAAAGCTGACTGACAAACGTTCTCAGGACGTACCGCACCTCTTCCTCTGGAGAGTAAATGTGCTCCGTTTGGTTTGAAACGCCGGCAGTGATATTTACTGAGCTGACTGGTGGATGTGTGTAGTTAAAGGTGCCAATGGCAACACTGTATGTGTGTGTGTTTGTGTGTGTTTGCGTGTGTTCATGCATGTGCGTGTACTCACACATCCACCTGGCACAGGTAGCAGTGGCAGTTCTCGATGACGTGGGCGTGTTTGGAGCGGTCGAAGGCGGGGACCGGCCCTCGGTGGCTCTTCGTCCTCACGCTGTGGTCGGCCGGGTCGATGGACACGGCCATCACATGGACACACAGGTGACACACGAACATGATGCCCGTACACTGACGCACAGCTCAGGATCATTCATCACACTGCTGAAGCCTTCAGATACACGTCTACAGGATCACATCACATCTTTATACATGTCTGTGTTAAATTCCAGCTGCTGCAAGGATTAATGGGTACGATCACATGACCACAACATGTTCATCACATGACCACAATATGTTCATCACATGACCACAACATGTTCAACACATGACCACAACATGTTCAACACATGACCACAACATGACCACAACATGTTCATCACAAGACCACATGTTCATCACATGACCACATGTTCATCACATGATCACAACATGTTCATCACATGATCACAACATGTTCATCACATGACCACAACATGTTCATCACATGATCACATGTTCATCACATGACCACAACATGTTCATCACATGACCACAACATGTTCATCACATGACCACAACATGTTCAACACATGACCACAACATGTTCATCACATGATCACAACATGTTCAACACATGATCACAACATGTTCATCACATCATCACAACATGTTCAACACATGATCACAACATGTTCAACACATGATCACAACATGTTCAACACATGATCACAACATGTTCAACACATGATCACAACATGTTCATCACATGATCACAACATGTTCATCACATCATCACAACATGTTCAACACATGATCACAACATGTTCAACACATGATCACAACATGTTCAACACATGATCACAACATGTTCAACACATGATCACAACATGTTCAACACATGATCACAACATGTTCATCACATCATCACAACATGTTCAACACATGATCACAACATGTTCAACACATGATCACAACATGTTCAACACATGATCACAACATGTTCAACACATGATCACAACATGTTCAACACATGACCACAACATGTTCAACACATGATCACAACATGTTCATCACATGATCACAACATGTTCAACACATGATCACAACATGTTCAACACATGACCACAACATGTTCAACACATGATCACAACATGTTCATCACATGATCACAACATGTTCAACACATGACCACAACATGTTCAACACATGATCACAACATGTTCAACACATGACCACAACATGTTCAACACATGATCACAACATGTTCATCACATGATCACAACATGTTCAACACATGATCACAACATGTTCATCACATGATCACAACATGTTCAACACATGATCACAACATGTTCATCACATCATCACAACATGTTCAACACATAATCACAACATGTTCATCACATGATCACAACATGTTCATCACATGATCACAACATGTTCAACACATGACCACAACATGTTCAACACATGATCACAACATGTTCAACACATGATCACAACATGTTCATCACATCATCACAACATGTTCAACACATGATCACAACATGTTCATCACATGATCACAACATGTTCAACACATGATCACAACATGTTCATCACATCATCACAACATGTTCAACACATGATCACAACATGTTCAACACATAATCACAACATGTTCAACACATGATCACAACATGTTCAACACATAATCACAACATGTTCATCACATGATCACAACATGTTCAACACATGATCACAACATGTTCATCACATGACCACATGTTCATCACATGACCACAACATGACCACATGTTCATCACATGACCACAACATGTTCATAACATGACCACAACATGTTCATAACATGACCACATGTTCATCACATGACCACATGTTCATCACATGACCACAACATGTTCATAACATGACCACATGTTCATCACATGACCACAACATGTTCATCACATGACCACATGTTCATAACATGACCACATGATGTTCATAACATGACCACATGTTCATCACATGACCACAACATGTTCATCACATGCCCACATGTTCATCACATGACCACAACATGTTCATCACATGACCACAACATGTTCATCACATGACCACAACATGTTCATCACATGCCCACATGTTCATCACATGACCACAACATGTTCATCACATGACCACATGTTCATCACATGACCACAACATGTTCATCACATGACCACAACATGTTCATCACATGACCACAACATGTTCATCACATGACCACAACATGTTCATCACATGACCACATGTTCATCACATGACCACAACATGTTCATCACATGACCACAACATGTTCATCACATGACCACAACATGACTAAAACACTGAGACTCATCCTGTGTTGTAGAAGCCTGAATGGATTAATATGAACTAAATCAACATCGTATGTAATGATGTTAATCAGAAGATTAGAGACATGTGACAGATTTATGTGTCATGTGACATAAATATACATTTATGTGTGATGTTTTATGTTTTACAGTAATTTACAGCACAGGAGGCCCCGACATCACCCTGATCATCCTACACATCACTTTACTGGTTTACACCTTACACATCTTTAAATGAGCCAATCAATAAAATCCATCAATAACGTTTGTGCTCAGTGGAAGGATACGATGTAGCCTGCAGGGATCCAGTGTGCCGGCAGCAGCGGGACGAACACGCCGAGGCCGGTGACGGCGAAGTAGACGTAGAGCAGCCAGGCCAGCAGCTGGAAGGGGTGAGGAGGCCAACTCCATCCGTTAGTGCGAGAGCAGAGCGGCACGTCGGCTCGCTGCGGCACCTCGTCACCGACCGGCGCCGTGCGGTTCAGGTTCCTGCTGCACACGTCCATCCTGCACACAGAGACAGCATGAGACATCTACACCTCCTCACTGCTCCTCACCCCTCTTCACTGCATTACCCTGGCCTCCAGCACCACCGTCAGGTTATCTTTGATCAGGATATGTCCTTTAACTCCCACATAAATCAAATCTCAAGGACTGCCTTTTTTCACTTACGTAATATCACAAAAATCACATCCTGTCCCTAAAAGATGCAGAAAAACTAGTTCACGCATTTGTTACTTCTAGGCTGGATTATTGCAATTCCTTATTATCAGGCTGCTCTAACAAGTCTCTAAAGACTCTCCAGCTGGTCCAGAATGCAGCTGCACGTGTTCTGACTAAAACTAGAAAAAGAGACCACATTTCTCCCATTTTAGCTTCACTGCATTGGCTTCCTGTAAAATCCAGAATAGAATTTAAAATCCTTCTCCTAACTTACAAAGCCCTTAATGGTCAGACACCATCATATCTTGAAGAGCTCATAATACCGTATTATCCCACTAGAACACTGCGCTCCCAGTATGCAGCTTACTGGTGGTTCCTACAGTCTTTAAAAGTAGAATGGGAGGCAGAGCCTTCAGCTATCAGGCTCCTCTTCTATGGAACCATCTTCCAGATTGGGTCCGGGGTGCAGACACCCTCTCTATGTTTAAGAGTAGGCTTCAAACTTTCCTTTTTGATAAAGCTTATAGTTTTTTGATGCTGCTGATATTATTATTTGTCATACTTCTATCATTAATATTGTTATTATTGTTATTATCGTTGTTATTATGCTTCTCTGTGTCTCCCTCCATCTTTCTCTCTCAACCCAGATGGCGCCACCCAGTGTCCGGTCCTGTTAAAGGAGAGTTTTTCCTGCTGCTGATGGAGGACTGTTGGGTCTCTGTAGATTAAAGAGTTCAGACCTGCTCTATGTGGAAAGAGTCCTGAGATAACTTCTGGTTTGATTTGGCGCTTTACAGATGAAATTAACTTGACTTTCATCTCCTTTGAGATTTTGGAAGAGAAAAATTATCAGATTAATCCGTGATGAAAATACTCATCAGCTGCAGTTTAATAATCCCATCACCAGATATTCCTGTAGCGGTTCGATAATACCGTAATGACTGTATTATGACTGATGTTACTAATATCTACATAATTAATAATTTAAACAGCTGGACTACAACAGAGGTTCAGACACCTGAAACATGCAGGTAGCAGCGGCAGCTCACCTGTTTAGCTCGGGTTAACGGGTTAACGGGTTACCGGGACTCGGGATGTGGATCGGCCCTCCGGTCCGCAGCATCTCCTCTCATCCCAGACTCCGGGCTCGACCGGCGGCGTGCAGCCGTGCCCTCCCCCGGGAGAACCCGGCTGCTGCTGAGCTGACCCGCAGAGAGAAGCACCGCCCGGCTGAGAGCGTCCCGGTCCGGCTGTTAACTCACATCCATCCCGGCAGAGGACTCGGCCCGTGTTAGCGCGTTGCTCCCCGGCCACAGCGCGCTGAGCCTGCCTGGTTAGCGTGCTAATCTGCTAGCCTCGTTAGCCGGACACTGCTAAGGCCATGCTAGCTTGCTAACACCGACAAACAGACCGGAGCGGCGACCGCAGGCTGCTCATCAAACTCCGGCCTTCAGTTTATAAGTTTAACGCAGATTTTTAAATATTTATCCGCCGCTGCTGATCAACTATCCGCTAACTAGCGAAGCTGACTAGCCTGTTAGCTAACTAGCCTGCTGTCTCTCCGTCTCCAGCATTGTACGCTGTTTCCCTGGTAACGCTCCAGGTCCGCTCCTATTGGTCGCTGCATCTGGTCCCGCCCACAGCCGACTGCCAATAGAAACCGATCTGAAAGCAGCCTGCAGGGGGCAGCAGATACACTGATCACTGATCAATTAAATAACATACAATACCAGCAGTGGAAGAAGTACTTTACTGCAGTAAAAATACCAATACAGCGATGTACAAATACTCCATTACAAGTAAAAGTCCTGCATGAAAAATCCTAGTTAAAGTATTGCAGTAAAAGTACATAAGTATTATGAGCTTGATGTAGTTAAAGTATTGCAGTAAAAGTACATAAGTATTATGAGCTTGATGTAGTTAAAGTATTGCAGTAAAAGTACATAAGTATTATGAGCTTGATGTAGTTAAAGTATTGCAGTAAAAGTACATAAGTATTATGAGCTTGATGTAGTTAAAGTATTGCAGTAAAAGTACATAAGTATTATGAGCTTGATGTAGTTAAAGTACTGCAGTAAAAGTACGTAAGTATTATGAGCTTGATGTAGTTAAAGTATTGCAGTAAAAGTACATAAGTATTATGAGCTTGATGTAGTTAAAGTATTGCAGTAAAAGTACATAAGTATTATGAGCTTGATGTAGTTAAAGTATTGCAGTAAAAGTACATAAGTATTATGAGCTTGATGTAGTTAAAGTATTGCAGTAAAAGTACATAAGTATTATGAGCTTGATGTAGTTAAAGTACTGCAGTAAAAGTACGTAAGTATTATGAGCTTGATGTAGTTAAAGTATTGCAGTAAAAGTACATAAGTATTATGAGCTTGATGTAGTTAAAGTATTGCAGTAAAAGTACATAAGTATTATGAGCTTGATGTAGTTAAAGTACTGCAGTAATGAATGAATGATTACTTTTACTGTAGGAGGGTTTTAATGCAGGACTTTTACTTGTAATGGAGTATTTGTACATGCAGTATTGTGTAGTGAAGTAAAGGATCTGAGTACTTCTTCCACCTCTGGTGTCGGTTGAATCTCTTCTGGACTTTACTCAGACTAAATAAACATAACTGTCGACTCTGAGAACGACTGACGGCCTTTTTCATGACTTTCTAACATTTCATAGACTCGACACTTGTATGATCAATAAAACTAATGGATCCATGAATCAGAAACGGTTTGTTCCTTGTTGTCATGGTCCGTCCTGCAAGAGGGAGAATCTGAGCAGAAACCTGCAGCCAGACAGCGAGACAGAGAGAGCCAATAGGGTCCTTTGGCTCGTGGCTCCTCTCGTGGGTTCGGCCCTCCGCGGACAGGTATAGAGGCTTCATGACCGCCGGCAAACAAACACCATCTTATGGTAAACATGTCAATATTTACTCCTGTAGTCATTGATTGATTTTCATTTACCGTTATCACTGTGTTCCGTGTAATTATCATTTTGATAACAGTAACAATAGAAATAAATCAATGAAAAAAAAACAGTCCAAATTACGTCTTCAGATCATTTCCAATGTTTCAAATACTCACACAGTAAAAATATGTTCTGCAAAATGTAGAAGACTGCCATGAAACAGTTATACATTTACCATTTAAAGACATTATTATCATTATTATTATTATTATTATTATTATAAGAGCAGAAACAGATGTGATTTGTCTTTTTGATTGGAGATAAATGTCCAATCAGAAGCAGAGACATCCAGATATTAAAAGAACAACATAAAAGCAGCAAATATACAAAAATCCCTGAAATAAAGAAGCAAATATACGGTTCAGATTTCAACATAAATGTGGATTGTAAAGCTGCGACACAAATAAAGTTTGATTTTCCAACATGTGAAAATGTTCAGGACTGTAAAATCAGACACATGTTTATTTCTGATAATAAGAGTTTCTTAACGGACTGTAAAAGTCTTGTTTGGTGACATTTGGAGAAAGATTTAGTTTTTCCAAACCTGCATGTTCAGCATGATGGAAATAGAAAACAGCTGTTAGTTTGGATGAAGTTTGACAGCAGGAGTCCAGATGTTTTCTTCATCTTTCAAATGAAGTGAAAAAGAGTAAAATGAGAGTTTTTCTGTGATAAAGTAAAGTGGAGAACTGTACCTGGATCTGTAGATGTGATGGTTTCTCCTCCATGCTTGCAGCTCTGTGTGCAGTCTGTGTTTGGATGTTGAGCTGTGAGCTTTTGACTTTCTTCTTGGTTTCCTCTCTCAGCTCCTCGTCACATACCTGATCTGACCTCTGACCTCTGACCCGCTGATCGTCACAGCAGAAGAAGACAAACGGACGTCTGTATTCACTTTGTGTGCAGAAAGTTAACCGACACACGTGTTTCACTGTTTTCTTCCTGGAGAAGAAAACACTTGCTTTTTGTCCAAAGCACATTTTCCAAATATAACTATTAATGTTGATGATTTATATCAAAATGTGACTTTTCATTCAAAGTTGAGTTGTGTGAAGGTTGTAGAAATGAGAAACTGACCCTGCGCTAAACTGTGTGTGAATAAACAATATAACTATTAATAATGTTCAGCTTATTATTAGAGTGCCATTTTTCTGAATCTGACAATAAAGATCAAATGAAAGCTTCTATTATTATTTATGATCCTTTTTTATTGGACATAACAGGTGATACTGCAGTTCCATTTATTTCTGCCTGAGTAACATAAACATACAAATGATCAACTTTACTTGGTACAACACAAAAACAGGAAATAAGAAACATTTCAAACAGATTGTAAACAGATTGATGATCCTGTAAATGAGCTTTTTATTGTGGATATTTAGTAAGGCGCTAAACTGTCAGCTGTTTGTCCTCTAATATTCTGTTCACATACAGCCAGAGCTGCAACAATTAGTCCATTCATTGATTATCCATCAACACTAAATTAACACTTAATCATCATTTGAGTCATTTTGAAGCAAACATTTTCTGCTTTTAGCTTCTCAGGTGTGAAGATTGAATGCTTTTCTTTGTCTTACATGATAATAAACAGAATATTTGACTGTTCTGGACTTTAGTTCAGACAAAATGAGACATTTAAAGACGTCGCCTTTGACTCTGTGAAATTACAACCAGCATTTTACACAATTTACACAATTTCCTGACATTTTATTGACAAAACCATGAATTGATGAATCTATGAATCATAATGTTTATTTACAGCTCTACATGCACATCCAGTAGAGACACATAAAAACATGTCGCTTTCTGAATTGACTATATGATTAAAAAAACAACTAATTGAACAACAAATAAGAGTAAAAACAACAAAGAGCCTCTATAGGCCAGCGGATACTTACTGTCATTATGTGTGTTATAGTTAGTGGGCAAAACTCTTCCAACATTTTTAAAAACCTTGGTCACAACTTGAGGTTTCAGTAAACTTTCAGCCGCTGGTGGTTTTCTCTCTGAGAGCTTCTGAGTTTCACTGAGACTCATAAGGATCAAAGCCACGACCTCCGAACCTCCAAACAGTCCTCTAACAGACTGAGCTATCTGCTCTGAGAACATCAGCTTCTTTTTTACAGCTTTTTAAATGTCAAACAAACTGTCAGTCATGTGGAAACCATGTTGGTTTAGAAACTGCATTTACAAGCAGTGAGAGATCAGGTTGGTACTAAATAACATGAGAAAGTTTCTCTAACAGGAGGAGACTCATCCTCCTACAGAGAACACAGAGACACTGAGGAACCAGACCTGTAGACTCCAAACCCAAACCCAGCACACAGAGGCTGAGTGAATGTGGTGTTGAAGGTGTGGAGGTGGATCAGTGTGTCAGAGGAGACTGTGTAGAAGGACAGAGTGCCAGCAGGACAGTCCACATACACTGCTACTCTGTTAGAGACAGAGGAGGAGGAGGAGGAGGAGGAGGAGGAGGAGGAGGAGGAGGAGGAGGAGGAGGAGGAGGAGGAGGAGGAGGAGGAGATGGATGTTTCTCTGTTATTGTGCCAGACAGAATAACCACCATCAGAGCAGATCAGACTCCAGGACTGATCATTCCATCCAAACCAACAGTCATCACTGTCTCCTTTCCTGCTGATTCCTCTGTAACTCACTGATATTTCAACGTCTCCTCTCCACTCGACCTCCCAGTAACAGCAACCAGTCAGATCATTTCTACACAGCAGCTGATAATAGTGATCAAATCTGTCTGGATGATCAGGATATGACTGATCCTCCATCACACGTGTCACCTTCCTGTTGTTGTCAGACAGTTTGAGGTTTCTGTGTGCTGTGTTTGGATCCAGTGTGAGTTGACAGAAATCTGATGGAGAGAACGAGACACAATACAGCTGCAGTTATTGATCGATCATCTGATTGATGATGACATCATCTTCATCCTCAGTAGGATGTGAATGAGTGATGTCACAGTTTGAAGTTTGCTTTGTTTTCATGAATGAAATGAAAAACACACTTACACTTCCTCAGACCTGGTGTCAACCATCGGACTCCAGCAGGCTGCAGGCTGAAAGGAGGAGGGGGGTCAGAGCAGCACGTTCTCTTTCAGCATGCAAACATGGACGTTACATCGCTCTAGTCTACTGTTTGATTATTCTGTTCAAATGTGGGGTTGGGCTTTGATAGACTTTGATCCAATCTGAATCCAGTATCCCAATCCTTCTGAAACCCTGATTGAATCTAATCAGGTTGAACTTTCAACATTTACAGGAAACTTCAGTTAGAAATAACAAAAAGTCAAAGATTGAGTTGAGATGTGTGATCAGCTCTGACAGAGAAAATGTTTCCAGCTCTTCCTCCTCTATCAGACATTGTCTCTCCATACACTCAAAAACATCATTCATGCCATCATTTATTATTAAGCATTTGGATTTCTGTCATTTTCATTCAATCACCACAATTTTAAAATGGATTTATTTAAATCTCATAAAATCTGCAGAAATATTGTAATTCTAAAAATAATGAAATGTGATCAATTAAAACGTATGAACATGGTTTGAATATGGTTTAAGTCAATTAGTTCAAACGTGTGAGATTGGTTTACATATCAAACTCAGGAAGTGGAATCGTTTCTATTCTTGGTCATGCAACAAGCAGCAAAGTGTTTAAGGCCGACTGGCCTCACCTGAGCCTTCACAATGTTTTTGATTCTAATTTCAAGATTAGATTCTAGGAATTGTTATGCTTCTGAAATTACTAATCATAGTTCAGGGTTACCTTAAATTAGCCTTTAACTGTTTGCCTGTCTTTATAGGCATTTGTCTAAGTGGTCAACTGTGCCAAAATAAGTAAATATTTGAAAAGGGAGCACTTTCTTTAACCTCGTGCATGTAAGAACGGTATTTTCTTTTGTTTTTCTTTTTTGTTTTGTTTTTTTAAATAGATTTTTAATATATTTGTTGTTCACATGTTTTGGTTGCTCTTTTTGTGGGTGTGTGCTGTATGTCAGTGTGTTATGTTGTTGAATGGAAATGGTGTAGTGTGATGTTGTATGGCGACGTTTTGCTGCCTTTGACTTTCTGCAATACCCAAACTGGCCACATGCTCCAAATAAATATTAAATTAATCAAATGTGAAGGTAATCTGACTGTTTTATGTTTTGTTTTTAATGTATTTTAGTTATTGTTTAAGGTGGGGGGGGGATTAGCAGCCATATATTCCTCCGTTCCCCATTGCTTCTATTCATCTGTTTAGCGTCGTCAGGTTAGGCTAACCTATTGTTGCTAACTCTGGAGCTAACCCCCATGCTGCAGCATTTATTAACTGACTGACACACTTTAGTCTGTACTGTAAAAAAGACGAGAGAGAGAGAGAGAGACAGCAGCAGTGGTTGAGCGAGCTAGAGAGTGAATGAAGACAGAGAGGGAGCGCTGGTAGCGAGAGTGCCGGTGAATCAGATCAATAAAACGTTATTTTCTGATTGTTTCACAGCGGTTATGTTCCGGAGGACAAATAGACACGCCCACACCTCCACGCCACCCTACGGCTGAACGCCGCAACGCCTGATTGGGTCTGAATACGACCTTACTGTTCACTTTTTCCTCTGCTCTGCTCACATTCACCGTCACTTTTCTGACGATCGTTCTCTCGCTTAAACACTCGCTCACGTACTGCCCTTTTCTTTAAAAGGAGCTACGCAACCTGCAGTTTCCATGGCAACAACACAGACGTTGACTCACGTTTCGAAACAGCGCTGCTCAGAGGCTCCCAAACACTACTGATTTCCGAATGAATGGATATTTGGTGTTATTTTTGGCATTTACTGTTATAGCAGAAACACTGTTCATAGTTTTCAAAATGATACATTTAAAATACATTGGGTTTATTCATTTAAAGTGCATTAATTTGATGCATTTTAAGTTAATTGGGGATATTGCATAAACCTGGTTATTATTTCTTTTAAACACATTGGATTTATTAATAAGAATACATAACCTCTCATTCCTGCTTGTTTAATTTATGTTTGAATTATAAAAATGCTTCATGTTAAGTTTATTAGTTTGTATATGTCAAAACTATGCAATTCCAATGGATGGAAATTTTATATGCAATTGAAATACATAAGTCTTACATATTAGGCCTAAATATTTTTTGAGTGTACCTGAGAGTCTCCAGTCTCCAGCGTGGATCCTTCAGTCCAGCAGACAGCAGCTTCTGTCCTTTGTCTCCTGGATGATTGTAGCTCACGTCCAGCTCTCTCAGATGGGAGGGGTTGGAGCTCAGAGCTGAGGCCAGAGAAGCACAGCCTTCCTCTGTGATCAGACATCCTGACAGGCTGCAAACACACAAAACAACACACATGTCAGACAGTCTGAGAGTCCTGCTGTGTGCAGTCAGATACAACAACAAACTGTCTCCAAACTAACTAACTAACTAAAAGATGAAGTGAATCAGGGAGCTCCAGAAAGTTGAGCATCCAGCCAGATGGGAAAAGTCAGCAGCTGAGGGATGATTCAGCAGCATGTTTTTAGATGTGAATCCCCTAGGGGGGTCCGGGGTCATGACCCCCCAGGAAGAAAATGTTTTCAGCTTTAAAATGTGGATTTACAGTCGATGTTAGCAGGAGGATAATGAGAAAAACTCACCCTAGAATTAATGTAATCTGACTGTTACAGAAGTAATGTAAGAGGGACATCAGTTCACTGCACACAGCCAAGAGAGTAGAGCCGCGTCCAAAAGTGGATTAAAGTGCATTAATCCACTAAACAATAAAGTTCATCACACAAAACTCAGTGTTTCTCAGGTTGTGCTGAATAAAACTCAGGAGACTCAGCAGCACAAATATTCCTGTTCTCTGTTTCTCTGTTTAGAGTCTTCAGGTTAGGCTAATGCACTGATGCTAACTATTGATGCTAACATACTGATGTTAACACACTGAAGCTAACCCACTGATGCTGAACCATTAATGTAAACACACTGATGCTAACCCATTAATGCTAACAATTGATGCTAACCCTCTGATGCCAACAATTGATGCTATCCCACTGATGCTGACCCATTAATGCTAACACACTGATGCTAACATACTGATGTTAACCCACTGATGCTAAAACTTGATGCTAATCCACTGATGTTAACCCACTGATGCTAAAAAGTGATGCAAACAACTGATGCTAACCCACTGATGCTAATCCACTGATGCTAACACACTGATGCTAACAATTGATGCTAACAACTGATGCTGACCCATTAATGCTAACACACTGATGCTAATCCACTGATGCTAACAATTGATGCTAACAACTGATGCTGACCCATTAATGCTAACACACTGATGCTAACAATTGATGCTAACAAGTGATGCTAACCCACTGATGCTGACCCATTAATGCTAACACACTAATGCTAACATACTGATGTTAACCCACTGATGCTAAAAATTGATGCTAATCCACTGATGCTAACACACTGATGCTAAAATTGATGCAAACAACTGATGCTAACCCACTGATGCTGACCCATTAATGCTAACACACTGATGCTAACAAGTGATGCTAACCCACTGATGCTGACCCATTAATGCTAACACACTAATGCTAACATACTGATGTTAACCCACTGATGCTAAAAATTGATGCTAATCCACTGATGCTAACACACTGATGCTAAAATTGATGCAAACAACTGATGCTAACCCACTGATGCTAACACACTGATGCTAACAATTGATGCTAACAAGTGATGTTAACCCACTGATGCTGACCCATTAATGCTAACACACTAATCCTAACATGCTGATGTTAACCCACTAATGCTAAAAATTAATGCTAATCCACTGATGCTAATTATTGATGCTAACAACTGATGCTAAAATTGATGCTAATCCACTGATGCTAACACACTGATGCTAACAACTGATGCTAACAACTGATGCTAAAATTGATGCTAATCCACTGATGCTAACACACTGATGCTAACAATTGATGCAAACAACTGATGCTAACCCACTGATGCTGACCCATTAATGCTAACACACTAATGCTAACAATTGATGCTAACAAGTGATGTTAACCCACTGATGCTGACCCATTAATGCTAACACACTGATGCTAACAATTGATACTAACAAGTGATGCTAACCCACTGATGCTGACCCATTAATGCTAACAATTGATACTAACAAGTGATGCTAACCCACTGATGCTGACCCATTAATGCTAACACACTAATCCTAACATGCTGATGTTAACCCACTGATGCTAAAAATTAATGCTAATCCACTGATGCTAATTATTGATGCTAACAACTGATGCTAAAATTGATGTTAATCCACTGATGCTAACACACTGATGCTAACAATTGATGCTAACAACTGATGCTAAAATTGATGCTAATCCACTGATGCTAACACACTGATGCTAACAATTGATGCTAACAACTGATGCTAAAATTGATGCTAATCCACTGATGCTAACAATTGATGCAAACAACTGATGCTAACCCACTGATGCTGACCCATTAATGCTAACACCCTAATGCTAACAATTGATGCTAACAAGTGATGTTAACCCACTGATGCTGACCCATTAATGCTAACACACTAATGCTAACAATTGATACTAACAAGTGATGCTAACCCACTGATGCTGACCCATTAATGCTAACACACTAATCCTAACATGCTGATGTTAACGCACTGATGCTAAAAATTAATGCTAATCCACTGATGCTAATTATTGATGCTAACAACTGATGCTAAAATTGATGCTAACACCCTGATGCTAACAATTGATGCTAACAACTGATGCTAATCCACTGATGCTAACACACTGATGCTAACAATTGATGCTAAAATTGATGTTAATCCACTGATGCTAACACACTAATGCTAACAATTGATGCTAACATACTGATGTTAACCCACTGATGCTAAAAATTGATGCAAACAACTGATGCTGACCTATTGATGCTAACACACTAATGCTTACATACTGATGTTAATCCACTAATGCTAACAATTGATGCTAACCCACTGATGCTAATGTTTGTCTTATTGATTCATTGGCTTTATTTCTTCGCCCACTGTAGTGAGTGAATCTGTCTGTAGTGAAACCGGGGCTAACCTGTTCTGCCTCCGCAGGCTGCACTTCACTCAGCTGCCCGACAGACCTGCTGCTTCTTCCCACTTTAAACTGAATAACAAACCGGGGCTTGGTGCTCTGGTTGGATCCAAGAGAGCCGGGGCTAACGTTAGCTGGGAGGCTAGCTGAGGCTAACTGACTGTGCTTCCCTCCGGTCATGCTGCGGCTAACGCTCCGCTAGCCTCCCAGCTAGCCCCGGCTCTCCGTTTGGATCCAGTGAAGTGGAGCCTGCGGAGGAAACACCGGGACCGTCAGGATGTAATAGTCCGTGGAGGAGCTGCAGTGTTGGGCTGCACAGATAGGAAACCCCTCGGCTGACCGGATGTACCACTCTGTTTGAAAAAAACCTTTTTCTTCTTCTTTGTGGTTTATAACAGCGGTTGGCAACCAGCGTATTAGGTGCATTACCGCCACCTTCTGCTTCAGACTGTGGACTGTTGGGACTACATGTGGACCACAGTTTACCACATGTCTCAAGACTCCAAGAAACCTGAGCCCTGGGGGTTCGCACCCAAAGTGTGAAGCTCCACCCATGGATCCAGGTTATCAAAACTAGAGATTCCCCTCTTATCTCTCTCTTTTCTCCACGAGCTGCAGCAGGAGCAGCTCCTTGCTCTCTTTCACACCTCCAGCAGCTGCTGGAGCAGCTCTCTGCTCTCTTGTGTGGCCTGCTCACAGCAGACACACACAGTCTTCTTTACGGCAGAAGACGCGAGAGCCTGCCTAAGACTCAGAAACTAAGTTTCCTTGTGCCAGCAGCTAACACACAAGTCTGCTGGCCAGTTTAACAAGTACAGGAGCCGCGAAATGGAGTTAGCTTGCCGCTAACTCTACACCAAGGAGTGACCTGGGCCCTCTGCACGACTGGAGTGCTGTCTGCCCAGCAACGCCTGCATCTTTCAGCTTCAGAGCCAAAGCCTTCTCAGCCTGACTCACCCACGGATTCACCGGCTACAAAGCAGGACACCACAAAGCATCTCTTCCTTCATGGACTGGTAACAACTGGGCATAGCCTAGCAACACAGTGAAGCATAGTACGGCTAAGCAAGAATGTTTAACTCAAACAATGTACTGTACGTGTATTGATTTGGTTAAGGTTATACATTGAACTGTTGTTGTGATGTCCTTGTTGCCTATAGTCAGGTTACTGCATAGCCACACCGCTAGGTTAATGTTAGCATGCTTAACACATGTTACATCCAGTAAGTAGGCCTTGCATGCAACTAACCTCATCTTAACCTGGCACCTTTAGTATACACCAATTGGCCTTGAATAGAGAACCACACAGTTAAGAGGTTAAAACCTAGTTTGGCAAACTTTGGTTCAGGCAGCACATGTGGTTCAAGACACCACATGGTCTGGCCTTTCATCTCTGTAGTTCCCTTTATCAGCCAACGTGTCAGCATGCCATGTGCTCAGTCACCAGGTGACTGCAGCCATCTTGCTATTGTCTTCCCTACACACACACACACACACACACACACACACACTCACACACTCACACTTGTATATAGGTACACTTAGCTAGATTAGTATTGTGTGTTGCTTTTACCCTTTTGTTAAATAAATGCTTTTGGATATACCTGTTGTCTGTTTTAATGTTGCACAAGAATGAGTTTTGCCAACCTCTGCTCTGTAAAGAACTCCAAATCCTTCAACCTTTACTAGCTATTGATATGGTGATTTTGTTTATAGTCATTAAATTAATTATTAATCAAAGTCCCAAATTCATAGATTAGTACACTTTGAGACTGAATTGGCTATCTTTTTCCCTGAGTCCAGGGTGGTGCCCCGTTATTATTAATTCTTATTAATAATTTTATTGATTTTAATAATTAACAATTATCTTTGATAATCATTAATTATTGCTGATAGCCAAACTTGTAGCCACGGCCCAACAGGACCAAAGATTAAATCCTACACATTAATCCTGTCTGTCTAATAAACTCAAAGAAAACTACTGCTGCACCCACTTGGCAGGTTCATTAAAGTTTTAATGCTGAGCTCCTGAACTCCAGTCTTTCTGAGTTCTTCCTTCATAATTTGTCTTTATTGATCATTAATACAATCTATGATTGCAGGTGTAATAGTCTCCTCAGCCAGCTGGAATAAAATATGTGCACATATCTGCATCAGCAAAAATGAGTCAAAAAGTAATCGTGTTAAATAATCGTGATCTCAATATTGACCAAAATAATCGTGAGTATGATTTTTGCCATAATCGAGCAGCTCTAGTTCTTATATTAACATAGTGAGCTTCAATCTCAATTTTCATTTCTTCACATATTTATTATAAAAACATCTTTCAAACTAAACAAATCCTAATTTGATAATAAAATATGAATATATTATATAATGAATATGAATATATTTCACTCTAATAGGTTCTTCAAGGTTACCTGTGTAAAAGTTGTTTCTGTGTTTGTTTTATTTTATTTCATCTTCTGTTGAGAATTTCAATGAGTTCCTTTAAAATAAGCTGTTGGAATATCCAAGGTCTTTACTCCTCAGTCTTTGGTCTGAAGAGTAAAACCTATCAATAATAATGACATCATAATCCTATCAGAAACATGGTGTAGAGGTGATGTACCCACACACTGCCCTCCCAGCTACAGAGAGATTATTTATTATTTATATATATATATATATATATATATATATATATATATATATATATATATATATATATATTTATTATTATAAAATGCTTTATTATGTGTTATGATTATTGTTATAAAGCATTATGAATATTTATGAGTGGTTTATCACTATAATTATACAGTGCTAGAAGCAGATTATAACACATTATAAGTATGTTTATAATGCATTATAGACATGGGCTTCATAGAAAGTGTTACCATAAACATTTCTCAACTAAATTGTCTCTTTTACTCTTTTTGTACATGTACATTTCAAATGAATGCACATATCAGGCCTTTTACATGTTATAGTACATAAACATTAGCTTTTAAGTCCTTTTCAAATAAGCACAAACTGCCTTTCGTGCTTTCCCAGCGCCACAACAGTAGCTTAGCATGTAGCACTTAGCCTAGCTTCCAGGCTGCAATTAAGCCTACAGTGGTTAGCGGCTAAAAAGCTGCATCAGCTATATTCTCATCACATCACACAAACATTATATCCTGACTGGCTTTTTGCTTCACCATACCTTTCTAGGTAAACTAACACACCATTAAATGATTTTGGAACAAAACCTTAATGCTAACCAGCTAACCTCGGGTGGCTAACTCACCAGGATAATCCATTAATTTGGAGGGAAACGCCCGCCGGAGTCGCGAAGATTCTTTTTCCACAGCCGCTCTGCAGCTTAGCAGTTTTCTCTCTCTGGCAACACGCCAGCTCCACTCGGTTTCAACTTATTTAAATCTGACATTAAAACGCCTTATTTTACTCTTTCCAAACTAACTCATTTTAGCCAAACACCCGTCTGAGTAGCTGCGTTGCAGTAACTGAAGAGAGACTAGCAGCTACCGCTAGCAGCTACCGCTAGCAGCTACCGCTAGCAGCTACCGCTAGCAGCTACCGCTAGCAGCTACCGCTAGCAGCTACCGCTAGCAGCTACCGCTAGCAGCTACCGCTAGCAGCTACCGCTAGCAGCTACCGCTAGCAGCTACCGCTAGCAGCTACCGCTAGCAGCTACCGCTAGCAGCTACCGCTAGCAGCTACCGCTAGCAGCTACCGCTAGCAGCTACCGCTAGCCAGGCTGTGAGGCGTTTAGGGAACATCGGTAAATTATAGCATCTACCGCTAGCCTGCATGTGAGGCGTTTAGGGAACATTGGTAAACTGTAGCATCTACCGCTAGTCTGCATATGAAGCGTTTTGGGAAACTCTGTAAATTATAGCGTCTACCGCTAGCCTGCATGTGAGATGTTTAGGAAACATCTGTAAATAGTAGAGGTCAACAACAGCCTACACGTGAGGCGTTCAGGGAACATTGGTAAATTGCAGTGTCTATCGATAGCCTGCACGTGAGGCGTTTAGGGAACATCAGTAAATTGTACTGTCTACCAATGGTCTGTATCATGAGGTGTTTTGGGAATATCAGTAAATTGTATCATCTATTGACAGTCTGTATCATGAGACATTCCTCTGAAATCATATTTTTCTCTTTTAAATCATCTTGCAAATGACTTTTACAGTGGTTTACTTTCAGTATCAGATTTCGTTGTAATTCCAATTATGTTAGAAAGAGATCATTTGTATGCTCATCATTCCAATCAGTTTCCACTATATATTAGCACTCTTTACTACAAAGAACACTATAGTCTTATGACTTGAAAGTACTCTGACCTTGTTCAGATGGTCAGGAAAAGATGCAAAAACTGAATCACAACTTCCTTCACACACACGTTTGCCCAGTTCTGTCATAATCATTTGTACTAAAATGACTGTCCTAATGAAGAACTGTAGTGTCATTTGGCTCAAAATCCTTCCGTCTGACAGCTATGCCCAAGCTAAGGCTGGGCAATATAACCAAAATCTCACATTTCTCGATACAGCTCATTTCGTATCCTGATAACGATACCTATCCTGATGTAACACATTTTAATTCAATGAATAAATAGTTGGTCTATGCCCCTGTGTGTGTGCAGCGCAGCAGAGGAGAGACAGACAGTGATACGCTACTGTAAGTGCAATAAAAGCTTTGCGAGTATAAAGCCAAGAAGAATAATTAATCAATGTAATCCTTGCAAAAGATGGACAGACTCCAAATGATGAAAAATATTGCAGTAAAGAGTCTGATTTGTGTTATAATTTTCTTTAAAGTAAATTATACAAATAATGAGGTCACTGTTAAACCTGCAGTGCAGAACTTTCACATATGAATGAGCGTCTGTTACATTCAAGCCAAATGAGTTCACACAATGCTGATTAAGCCAATCACAGCGAGCGACTGTATTTCACAGTATACAGTCTCATGTCGAATGTAACATTCCCACACTGGCTGTTTGACCGTTAATTGTGTGACTTTTCTAGACTTTCCAAATGTTATCGGACCAAATGGATCAAATTCTGATGGTGAAACGAGTCATTTTGCAGAAGTTGTATGACGCTCAAAACAATTTATCCACCGTTCTACAGCTGCAACAGTAGGTTACTGGGACAAATCCTGGTGGACCGATGGGCCGTCAAAAAATATGTTTTTGGGCCGTTTGACCGTCAAAACATATCTGTGTTTACCGGCCCTCTCTGTGTGCCTATCAGGCCGTATTCAGACCACATCAGGTGTTGCAGCACCGCTGCAGGGTTGAGTGGAGGTGTGTGGGGGTGGGGATGTGGTTTTGCTCTAAAATGTAACCACTATGAAACAATCAGAAAATAACGTTTTATTGATCTGATTCACTGGCTCTCTCACTACCACCGCTCCCTCTCTTCATTCACTCTCTAGCTCACCCGACCACAGCTTCTCTCTCTCTCTCTCTCGTCTTTTTAAAAATGAGTCAGGAAGCCGACAGAAAAGTCTAACTTTACTTTTAATGTTATCAAACAGAGAGAAATGTCCTCCCCTCATCCCAGTAACGTCTTTGTACTCAGGCAATCACAGCCGAGCCCCCCTTTATTCTCACTGTCAGAAGGGGGAGACAAAAGTCCCGCATTCCAGCTTTAAGTAAATATCACGTTTAACACCTGGTCACTTAGTGCTTCAATAATTATTCAGTAACATCAAGTTTTCTTTAAGTAGCCATCGTCACTATAGTGTCAGGTCATTTTCAGGATAGTTTGAAGCAATATTTCATGTTCACTAACATGAAATATAACAGTATAAACTGCATAACAGTAAAATACAATAAAATTGTCACTTACATGTGAAAAGTAATCCTGCAATGCCTGTTTTGAATGTTTTCCCTGTTTGTACAGCTAAATGCAGCACATGCCTGCAGCATTTTTCCAAGCAGTCAACTGTCTCTGTTGACCGCCCCAATATGGTGACTATGCGACACATGAAATCCTTGAACACGGTATCTACGTTTCTATATCTATGGTTGTAGTGCTGGGAAAGCATGTAAGGCAATTTGTGCATATTTGAAATGGGCTTAAATGCTAATGTGTATGTACTATAAAACGTAAAAGGCCAGATATGTGCTTTCATTTGAAATGTACATGTACAAAAAAAAGGGAAAGAGACAATTTAGCTCAGAAATGTTAATTTTAGTCATTGTAAGGGTTGTTTAATTCTGTGTGTGCGTAATGTGATGGACAATGACACAAGGAAATTAAGATTGTAGGATAACTGCTCTGCAGACTTTTATTCGGGCTGTTTTGTGTTTATCTTTGAGGGACGATTCTATCTGTGAGTGGAGCTGCTTCGTCTGCCATCCAGATCGTCATCGCTGCCCGTGGGTGCCTTCATCTTGTCGGGATGCTGACATGTGGATGTTGTGCTGTTCCAAGGGGGCAGTAGGAACCAAATCAAAGGGAACCTAACTAAGGAGAATTATATTTTATTTTTATTTTTCCTGAGATCTCATTATTTTTTTCTTCTTGGGCCCAAGAAAGACTAAAAACTGACTACAACTGATGTCATAAAGAAACTCACGGTGGACAAACAATGTTAAAGGAACATTTGAAGTGAAGGAACTCAAGACCAAATAAGACTTATAACCTTAAGGGAACTTAAGGAAAAGTTCAAAGGGAAATAAAGACTATCAAGAACCGATAACTGATAATAAGTGTATTTTGGTCCAAGAGAGGATACATCTAATTTATGTATGAAGCACTGAGAGTTGAACACTTCTTAATTTCTAATTTACTGCAATTCTGGTTGTACATTCATTCATGTTTGATTTGATTTCTGTGGTATAATTGAGTTGAAGATTTGCATCAGACAAATAAATGTAGTTTTTTCTAAAGAGATGCTTTGAATGTATAAAAAGAAGCCATCAGGAAAATGAAACAGGACAAAATGCCTTTATAAATATATTTTCCATTTTTTTCCTGAATCAGCTGTTGTGTGTTTTCTGTGGGCTGGAAGTCTTACTTCTGTCTTTGTAGAGTCTGTTACCACCAATCTCCTTACTGAACCTAGTGAATTTAGTGAACCTAGGAAACTGAGTGAACCTGTAGACATGAAGCAAGCATATATTCAAATACACACACAGGTTATTATAGTTTTCTCTTTTCAATAGCCTCTTATTTCTATACTATTTTTGAATTCCATGTCCAGTTTGGTTTAGCTTTAGTTTAGTTTCTGTAGTTTTTAATTTTTTTTATTAGTTTTGTTTTTAATCACAGATTGTTGGAGAGCGTATCAAAGACTGTCGCAAGATGGTTCCATCCATTATCAAGTCAACCATAGGCAACACTTTGTGCATCCACAGACAGGGTCTCATACACAACACATTGAGAGAGCCTGCTGTAGTTATAAGGAAAACATCTAGCACTTCAAGGGGAACCGAACGCCCACAAATGCTGTGTTTTCATGTCAGAAACTTTGTAAAAGTTACTCCCCCTCTTGAGACTTTTAATGAGAATGAGGCTTTTTAAATGGGCAATAAGTAACTTTATTCTTGTTTATGAAGTTGTATTTCTTTGTAATTAGCAATTTATGGTGGCTACAATAAAAAAATGGACATCTAGGAAATTTGGTACAAAGTTGGACTGATCTGCTGAAATTATACAGAAATTTGTGAGAAACTACTTGGAAATTAAGCGGAAATAACTCACTTCAATGTAGTGGTCTGCTCAGTAGGAACTAGACAGAGACTACTTGGAAGTTAAGCTGCAACAACTCACAATTAAATTTGAGGTAAATGTTTCAGGGTAACTTCAAAGAAGTTTCAAAGAAGTTACTTGCTAATTATCACTTAATTACCATGAAGTTTGAGGGCCTGTAAAATGAAGTGTTACCAAAATCTTTAAAATCATCTGTGGTATTAAATAATTCAACAACAAAAACAAAAGAAAAGAATAAAAATCTACATGAAAAGTAATTCTCTATTACTGAAGTTTAGTAAAAATTGAAGTGTAGTAAAAACTACACAGGTTTAATGTTTATCCTCTAAAATCTTTCAGATTTTAAATGTTCATCTGTTGAACAAGTTGATGAATCCTGACCTGAGTGTTTCCCTGTTGGAAAACTTCTGCCAATCAGAAATCCTGAAATTAGGGAGACTAAACCTTATAGTTTAGAAAAATATCTCAAAAACAAACTGTGACTTGATCTGACCTGAGATTTTCCAGTGTACAGTGTGGACTCTCCAGTCCAGCAGACAGCTGCTTCAGTCCTGAATCCTGCAGGTTGTTGTTGCTGAGCTCAAGCTCTCTCAGACTACAGGACTGGGAGCTGAGAACTGAGGACAGAGCTGCACAGCTTCTCTCTGAGAGGTTACAGCCACTCAGCCTGGAGAGACAGTAATGAACAAAAAGATAAATAATCTTTGTTAAAATGCTGATTCTGGACTCTTGCTGGTGCTGGATATAAATTCTTTTCTCAGCTCTGGTTAAAATCTTTGCTGTTCTATTCTAAACATCTTGGAGACCTGACAGTTAAATATGACAAAATCTGTGATAAACAGACATGTAATGATGTAAATCGCATGACATCAAAGCAAAGATCAGTTTCTCTATCTCAGCCAGAGTTCATATATGTGTGCTGTAAAGTATATGAAGCTGAATCAAAGAAAGATAAACTAGAAAATTCAAACATTTTCTTTCCTGTGAAAAATAAAATCCTGGTGGAAAACTTCTGCCGATCAGAAATCCTGACATTAGAGAGGCTGAACCTTATAGTTTAGAAAAATATCTCAAAGACAAACTGTGACTTGATCTGACCTGAGATTTTCCAGTGTACGGTGTAGACTCTCCAGTCCAGCAGACAGCTGCTTCAGTCCTGAATCCTGCAGGTTGTTGTTACTGAGCTCAAGCTCTCTCAGACTACAGGACTGGGAGCTGAGAACTGAGGACAGAGCTGCACAGCTTCTCTCTGAGAGGTTACAGCCACTCAGCCTGGAGAGACAGTAATGAACAAAAAGATAAATAATCTTTGTTAAAATGCTGATTCTGGACTCTTGCTGATGCTGGATATAAATTCTTTTCTCAGCTCTGGTTAAAATCTTTGCTGTTCTATTCTAAACATCTTGGAGACCTGACAGTTAAATATGACAAAATCTGTGATAAACAGACATGTAATGATGTAAATCGCATGACATCAAAGCAAAGATCAGTTTCTCTATCTCAGCCAGAGTTCATATATGTGTGCTGTAAAGTATATGAAGCTGAATCAAAGAAAGATAAACTAGAAAATTCAAACATTTTCTTTCCTGTGAAAAATAAAATCCTGGTGGAAAACTTCTGCCGATCAGAAATCCTGACATTAGAGAGGCTGAACCTTATAGTTTAGAAAAATATCTCAAAGACAAACTGTGACTTGATCTGACCTGAGATTTTCCAGTGTACGGTGTGGACTCTCCAGTCCAGCAGACAGCTGCTTCAGTCCTGAATCCTGCAGGTTGTTGTTACTGAGCTCAAGCTCTCTCAGACTACAGGACTGGGAGCTGAGAACTGAGGACAGAGCTGCACAGCTTCTCTCTGAGAGGTTACAGCCACTCAGCCTGGAGAGACAGTAATGAACAAAAAGATAAATAATATTTGTTAAAATGCTGATTCTGGACTCTTGCTGATGCTGGATATAAATTCTTTTCTCAGCTCTGGTTAAAATCTTTGCTGTTCTATTCTAAACATCTTGGAGACCTGACAGTTAAATATGACAAAATCTGTGATAAACAGACATGTAATGATGTAAATCGCATGACATCAAAGCAAAGATCAGTTTCTCTATCTCAGCCAGAGTTCATATATGTGTGCTGTAAAGTATATGAAGCTGAATCAAAGAAAGATAAACTAGAAAATTCAAACATTTTCTTTCCTGTGAAAAATAAAATCCTGGTGGAAAACTTCTGCCGATCAGAAATCCTGACATTAGAGAGGCTGAACCTTATAGTTTAGAAAAATATCTCAAAGACAAACTGTGACTTGATCTGACCTGAGATTTTCCAGTGTACAGTGTGGACTCTCCAGTCCAGCAGACAGCTGCTTCAGTCCTGAATCCTGCAGGTTGTTGTTACTGAGCTCAAGCTCTCTCAGACTACAGGACTGGGAGCTGAGAACTGAGGACAGAGCTGCACAGCTTCTCTCTGAGAGGTTACAGCCACTCAGCCTGGAGAGACAGTAATGAACAAAAAGATAAATAATATTTGTTAAAATGCTGATTCTGGACTCTTGCTGATGCTGGATATAAATTCTTTTCTTAGCTCTGGTTAAAATCTTTGCTGTTCTATTCTAAACATCTTGGAGACCTGACAGTTAAATATGACAAAATCTTTGATAAACAGACATGTAATGATGTAAATCGCATGACATCAAAGCAAAGATGAGTTTCTCTATCTCCGTCAGAGTTCATATATGTGTGCTGTAAAGTATATGAAGCTGAATCAAAGAAAGATAAACTAGAAAATTCAAACATTTTCTTTCCTGTGAAAAATAAAATCCTGGTGGAAAACTTCTGCCGATCAGAAATCCTGACATTAGAGAGGCTGAACCTTATAGTTTAGAAAAATATCTCAAAGACAAACTGTGACTTGATCTGACCTGAGATTTTCCAGTGTACGGTGTGGACTCCCCAGTCCAGCAGACAGCTGCTTCAGTCCTGAATCCTGCAGGTTGTTGTTGCTGAGATCAAGCTCTCTCAGACTACAGGACTGGGAGCTGAGAACTGAGGACAGAGCTGCACAGCTTCTCTCTGAGAGGTTACAGCCACTCAGCCTGGAGAGACAGTAATGAACAAAAAGATAAATAATCTTTGTTAAAATGCTGATTCTGGACTCTTGCTGATGCTGGATATAAATTCTTTTCTTAGCTCTGGTTAAAATCTTTGCTGTTCTATTCTAAACATCTTGGAGACCTGACAGTTAAATATGACAAAATCTGTGATAAACAGACATGTAATGATGTAAATCGCATGACATCAAAGCAAAGATCAGTTTCTCTATCTCAGCTTTTGTTTCCTGTGAAAAATAAAATCCTGTTGGAAAACTTCTGCCAATCAGAAATCCTGAAATTAGAGAGGCTGGACCTTATAGTTTAGAAAAATATCTCGAAGACAAACTGAAAAAAACAAGTAGGAAGTTCTTTATTTTTTCCTCCTGTTGAAAAATAGCAGAGTATTTAAAAAATAATAAATAAATGCAACTATCTGTGCACTTACAGAGCTTTGTTGGAGGCTTTGATCACTGGCAGCAGCCTCAGAAGAGCCTCCTCTGAAGCAGAGTATTTCTTCAGGTCAAACACATCCAGATCTTTTTCTGATGACAGTAAGATGAAGACCAGAGCTGACCACTGAGCAGGAGACAGTTTATCTGTGGAGAGACTTCCTGATCTCAGGTACTGTTGGATCTCCTCCACTAGAGAACGATCATTCAGTTCATTCAGACAGTGGAGCAGATTGATGCTTCTCTCTGCAGACAGATTCTCACTGAGCTTCTTCTTGATGTACCTGACTGTTTCATGATTGGTCTGTGACCTACTTCCTGTCTTTTTCAGCAGACCTTGTAGGAGAGTCTGATTGGTCTGCAGTGAAAGACCCAGGAGGAAGCGGAGGAACAAGTCCAGGTGTCCATTCTGACTCTTTAAGGCCACATCCACAGCTCTCTGGTAGAAATGTGTTGATTTGCCTCCAAACCCTTTAGGCCACCAGGATGTTGTTTGTTCTTCTGCCAGCAGATTGACTCCAGAGTTGATGAATGTCCGATGGACATGAAGAGCAGCCAGAAACTCCTGAACGCTCAGATGGACGAAGCAGAACACCTTGTCCTGGTACAGCCCACTCTCCTCTTTAAAGATCTGTGTGAACACTCCTGAGTACACTGAGGCTGTTCTGATATCGATGCCACACTCTGTCAAGTCTGATTCATAGAAGATCAGGTTGCCTTTCTGCAGCTGCTCAAAAGCCAGTTTTCCCAGAGACTCAATTATCTTCCTGCTCTCTGGACTCCAGTGTGGATCTGTCTCAGCTCCTCCATCATACTTGACTTTCTTCAGTTTGGACTGAACCACCAGGAAGTGGATGTACATCTCAGTCAGGGTCTTGGGCAGCTCTCCTCCCTCTCTGCTTTTCAACACATGCTCCAGGACTGTAGCAGTGATCCAGCAGAAGACTGGGATGTGGCACATGATGTGGAGGCTTCGTGATGTCTTGATGTGGGAGATGATGGTGCTAGCCTGCACCTCATCTCTGAATCTCTTCCTGAAGTACTCCTCCTTCTGTGGGTTAGTGAACCCTCTGACCTCTGTTACCATGCCGACACACTCAGGAGGGATCTGACTGGCTGCTGCAGGTCTTGTGGTTATCCAGAGGCGAGCAGAGGGAAGCAGTTCCCCCCTGATGAGGTTTGTCAGCAGCACATCCACTGAGGTGGACTCTGTAACATCGGTCAGGATCTCATTGTTGTGGAAGTCCAGAGGAAGTCGACACTCATCCAGGCCGTCAAAGATGAACACAACCTGAAACTCTTCAAACCTGCAGATTCCTGCTTCTTTGGTTTCAGTAAAGAAGTGATGAACAAGTTCCACCAAGCTGTACTTTTTCTCTTTCAGCACATTCAGCTCTCTGAAAGTGAATGGAAATGTGAAGTGTATGTCCTGGTTGGCTTTGTCTTCAGCCCAGTCCAGAGTGAACTTCTGTGTTAAGACTGTTTTCCCGATGCCAGCCACTCCCTTTGTCATCACTCTTCTGATTGGTTCATCTCTTCCAGGTGAGGCTTTAAAGATGTTTTCTTGTCTGATGATTGTTTCTGGTCTGTCTGGTTTCCTGGATGCTGTTTCAATCTGTCTGACCTCATGTTCATCATTGACCTCTGCAGTCCCTCCCTCTGTGATGTAGAGCTCTGTGTAGATCTGATTCAGAAGGGTTGGGTTTCCTGCTTTAGCAATCCCCTCAAACACACACTGGAACTTCTCCTTCAGGTTAGACTTGAGTTTATGTTGACACTCTGCAGCACGAGTTCCTGAATGAACAACAAATTAAATCAGTGAGTGGATCCTACAGAAAATCTAGAAATCTGAACATGTAAGTGTGTCTGTATAGTTTTTCCTCCTCCATCAGTTTTATTCAGCTCATCAGTGGAGGACAAACAGCCTCTGATCTGATGCAGATGTGTGCAGCATATTTACAGCAGAGTTTGAAATATAAACCTCTCCCATGTTGCCTCCATCATGTTAAATCTGTTAAAATCCTCTTACTGCTCTGCAGACGGTCAGCCAGCTCCTCCTGCTTCATTCTCCTCAGGAAGTGCAGTGTGATCTTCAGAAATGCTTCTCTGATGCTCCTCTTGTGCTCTTCATCCTCACTGCCCAACAACTCATCATCCTCACTCTGACTCTCTAAGCATTCTGGGTAATCTGGACTCAGACCCCTCTGGACGTTCTTCAGTTCGTTCTTCACAAAAGTGACGATGTTCTCCTCCAGCAGCTGGAACAGGAAGATAAACTGAACATTTAATTTAAACTGGTAGAACACAACATGTGATTCATCTGTCAGTCTGAAGGCCTGCTAGTCTAAACAGAGGAACATGGACACTGTTAGGACCTGAATGGTACTTTAGTATTTCATCTGTGGTTGATGGAGTTAATAGTTAGGGTAAAGGTGTTTTTGTACATGTACACACCATAAATATGGAGTCAAGGTGTGTTTGATGCTGCTGTGCAGACTGATCACTGGGAACCTCTGAGCTCTGCTGCTGAACTCTGTGGAGAAAACATCACATTTAAGGACATTTAATGACACAAATCTGCACACAGCTTATTAAAGCTAAAGACCCATAGATGCTCTTGTCAAACTTAATAATAATCAGTGACAAAAGCATGCAGTTAAAACCAAAGACATGAAGGATTAATCATCAGTTTAAATCCCAGAATTTAATAGAAATCTTTCAGAACAGAGTGACTGATGAGTTCAAATTCCTCCAGTGATGAAAAGAGGATGGCAGGCGACTTGGTGATGAGTCAACAGAAGAAGAAGGAAGTGAGGATGTTCTACAGGAGTTCTATGGCTCAGTAACTATCTGTGCCAAACTCAATAACTAAAGATGGAACTATAAACATCCCAGTTCACCCTTCAGATGGATGAACATAACATCAAGCAGCTTTTACTCTGTACAGACTCTGTTAGAGGAGGTACAAGGTGATCCAGACATCTTTTTAAAAAACTGTCCCTGGTGCTTTATGTGTTTTCAGAGATGTGTTGTCATCAGCTTCCTCTTTTTGTGTAACATCTTCATCCATCCATTGTTTAGTATCTTCTTTGAATTTTGGCAGAGTAAGATTTCCTGTAAACTATGAGAATAATCTCCTGTCCATTTCCCATCTGATCCATACAGATCCTGATAATAATTTTCAAAACATTTCTGATTTGAATGGGGTCATTTATCATATTGTCCTCTTGATCTGTGAGAGAAACAAGGAAAAGATCCTTTTTTCTTCATTTTCCCTTCTTGTTTCATGTTGTTTATTTGTTTAGAAGAGAGGAGGGAAGAAGAAGAAATAAAGGTATGAAACTAAACTGGTATAAGCTGTGCCTGATGGAGCCGGTACATGAGGGTTCAGGGATCAGGTGGATTAATATTGTAATTATATTAATGTTTTGTCTGTTGAATTGAACAAGGTGAAATAAATAAAATGAAAAAGAAAACAATAAATCAGAGCACAGAAACAAAGTGAGGAGGCGTGTTACATGTCAGTGTTGTCCTGCAGAGGGCAGCAAACACCTGCCAACACTGAATAAGAAGCTCTGTGAGAGAGGGAGCTGAGTCTTTCTGAGATGAAGATGTTCCTGTCAAACTGAAAAATAATCAGCCGTCCAATCACAGCTTGGAGGCAGCGCCATGGGCGGAGCTTATCAACACCAGCCGAGGTGAAGTCAAACATGACAGACAGCCTTTCACAATAAAACAGTTTCCTGTGGGCTGAGGGACAGAACTACTGACTGTATGTTTAGTTCCATTTGTGAGACTGTTTGCAGTTTTAATGAGATGGATTGTGCTGCATGAAAGAACAGACAAGACAACAAACACTGAAATGTAAAACACCTTTTCACTTTGTTTTCTGTGTTCTGCTTTGATTTTAATGCAGCCTGAGAAACCTTCATTGTCTCTTTACCAAAGGTTTTTCATTAATTATGACACAGTAAACACTTACATGAAAAGGAAACACGTATACATAACGTGCATTGTATCTCATTTTCTTTCTTTCTCTGATTTGTCTTTAATGAGACATTTTAGAATTTTTCTCATCTTCCATAAATATAAAACATTCTTGTGTCTACTAATCCTTTCTGTCAATTATCAATCTGTTCAGTCAGTTTATCAAACCTGAGATCAATATTCTGACCTTTGCTCAGCAGGATCCATCTTTGAAGCTCCAGACAGACACATCCAAGTTAGCTGCTGCTCTGATTATTGGATGTGATGTTTTCATAGTTACACACACATATTGATATAGTGACCATGTTGGTGTCTTATAACACTGAACTCTTTGACATGTGACTGTTGCACAGGTGGACACTGTGATGTCACTGCTGAAACAATATATTGATTCCTCTTCTCAGGAGAGTCACATAATAACAAACATCAGTTTTACATTCTTACCTTCCATCAGCAGGTCGTCCATCTTTAAACTTAATAGGACGATCCATAGAGTCGACACTGACACAGCTGGGTTCAGGAGAGTCTGCTCTCTGCTGCTGCATCCTGATACAAATAAATCAGTGACAAAAGCATGAAGTTAAAACCAAAGACATGAAGGATTAATCATCAGTTTAAATCCCAGAATTTAATAGAAATCTTTCAGAACAGTGTGACTGATGAGTTCAAATTCCTCCAGTGATGAAAAGAGGATGACAGGCGACTTGGTGATGAGTCAACAGAAGAAGAAGGAAGTGAGGATGTTCTACAGGAGCTCTATGGCTCAGTAACAATCTGTACCAACCTCAATAACTAAAGATGGAACTATAAACATCCCAGTTCACCCTTCAGATGGATGAACACAACATCAAGCAGCTTTTACTCTGTACAGACTCTGTTAGAGGAGGTACAAGGTGATCCAGACATTGTTTTAAAAACTGTCCCTGGTGCTTTATGTGTTTTCAGAGATGTTATGACATCAGCTTCCTCTTTTTGTATAACATCTTCATCGATCAATTGTTTAGTATCTTCTTTGAATTTTGGCAGAGTAAGATCTCCTGTAAACTATGAGAATAATCTCCTGTCCATTTCCCATCTGATCCATACAGATCCTGATAATAATTTTCAAAACATTTCTGATTTGAATGGAGTCATTTATTTTTTGTTTGTTTGTTTGTTTAGAAGAGAGGAGAGAAGAAGAAGAAACAGAAATAAAGGTATGAAATGAAACTGGTATAAGCTGTGCCTGATGGAGCCGGTACATGAGGGTTCAGGGATCAGGTGGATTAATATTGTAATTATATCAATGTTTTGTCTGTTAAATTGAATAAGATGAAATAAATAAAGTGAAAAAGAAAACAATAAATCAGAGCACAGAAACAAAGTGAGGAGGTGTGTTACATGTCAGTGTTGTCCTGCAGAGGGCAGCAAACACCTGCCAACACTGAATAAGAAGCTCTGTGAGAGAGGGAGCTGAGTCTTTCTGAGATGAAGATGTTCCTGTCAAACTGAAAAATAATCAGCCGTCCAATCACAGCTTGGAGGCAGCGCCATGGGCGGAGCTTATCAACACCAGCCGAGGTGAAGTCAAACATGACAGACAGCCTTTCACAATAAAACAGTTTCCTGTGGGCTGAGGGACAGAACTACTGACTGTATGTTTAGTTCCATTTGTGAGACTGTTTGCAGTTTTAATGAGATGGATTGTGCTGCATGAAAGAACAGACAAGACAACAAACACTGAAATGTAAAACACCTTTTCACTTTGTTTTCTGTGTTCTGCTTTGATTTTAATGCAGCCTGAGAAACCTTCATTGTCTCTTTACCAAAGGTTTTTCATTAATTATGACACAGTAAACACTTATATGAAAAGGAAACACGTATACATAACGTGCATTGTATCTCATTTTCTTTCTTTCTCTGATTTGTCTTTAATGAGACATTTTAGAATTTTTCTCATCTTCCATAAATATAAAACATTCTTGTGTCTACTAATCCTTTCTGTCAATTATCAATCTGTTCAGTCAGTTTATCAATCCTGAGATCAATATTCTGACCTTTGCTCAGCAGGATCCATCTTTGAAGCTCCAGACAGACACATCCAAGTTAGCTGCTGCTCTGATTATTGGATGTGATGTTTTCATAGTTACACACACATATTGATATAGTGACCATGTTGGTGTCTTATAACACTGAACTCTTTGACATGTGACTGTTGCACAGGTGGACACTGTGATGTCACTGCTGAAACAATATATTGATTCCTCTTCTCAGGAGAGTCACATAATAACAAACATCAGTTTTACATTCTTACCTTCCATCAGCAGGTCGTCCATCTTTAAACTTAATAGGACGATCCATAGAGTCGACACTGACACAGCTGGGTTCAGGAGAGTCTGCTCTCTGCTGCTGCATCCTGATACAAATAAATCAGTGACAAAAGCATGAAGTTAAAACCAAAGACATGAAGGATTAATCATCAGTTTAAATCCCAGAATTTAATAGAAATCTTTCAGAACAGAGTGACTGATGAGTTCAAATTCCTCCAGTGATGAAAAGAGGATGACAGGCGACTTGGTGATGAGTCAACAGAAGAAGGAAGTGAGGATGTTCTACAGGAGCTCTATGGCTCAGTAACAATCTGTACCAACCTCAATAACTAAAGATGGAACTATAAACATCCCAGTTCACCCTTCAGATGGATGAACACAACATCAAGCAGCTTTTACTCTGTACAGACTCTGTTATAGGAGGTACAAGGTGATCCAGACATTGTTTTAAAAACTGTCCCTGGTGCTTTATGTGTTTTCAGAGATGTTATGACATCAGCTTCCTCTTTTTGTGTAACATCTTCATCGATCAATTGTTTAGTATCTTCTTTGAATTTTGGCAGAGTAAGATCTCCTGTAAACTATGAGAATAATCTCCTGTCCATTTCCCATCTGATCCATACAGATCCTGATAATAATTTTCAAAACATTTCTGATTTGAATGGAGTCATTTATTTTTTGTTTGTTTGTTTGTTTAGAAGAGAGGAGAGAAGAAGAAGAAACAGAAATAAAGGTATGAAATGAAACTGGTATAAGCTGTGCCTGATGGAGCCGGTATGAGGGTTCAGGGATCAGGTGGATTAATATTGTAATTATATCAATGTTTTGTCTGTTAAATTGAACAAGATGAAATAAATAAAGTGAAAAAGAAAACAATAAATCAGAGCACAGAAACAAAGTGAGGAGGTGTGTTACATGTCAGTGTTGTCCTGCAGAGGGCAGCAAACACCTGCCAACACAGAATAAGAAGCTCTGTGAGAGAGGGAGCTGAGTCTTTCTGAGATGAAGATGTTCCTGTCAAACTGAAAAATAATCAGCCGTCCAATCACAGCTTGGAGGCAGCGCCATGGGCGGAGCTTATCAACACCAGCCGAGGTGAAGTCAAACATGACAGACAGCCTTTCACAATAAAACAGTTTCCTGTGGGCTGAGGGACAGAACTACTGACTGTATGTTTAGTTCCATTTGTGAGACTGTTTGCAGTTTTAATGAGATGGATTGTGCTGCATGAAAGAACAGACAAGACAACAAACACTGAAATGTAAAACACCTTTTCACTTTGTTTTCTGTGTTCTGCTTTGATTTTAATGCAGCCTGAGAAACCTTCATTGTCTCTTTACCAAAGGTTTTTCATTAATTATGACACAGTAAACACTTACATGAAAAGGAAACACGTATACATAACGTGCATTGTATCTCATTTTCTTTCTTTCTTTGATTTGTCTTTAATGAGACATTTTAGATTTTTTCTCATCTTCCATAAATATAAAACATTCTTGTGTCTAACAATCCTTTCTGTCAATTATCAATCTGTTCAGTCAGTTTATCAATCCTGAGATCAATATTCTGACCGTTGCTCAGCAGGATCCATCTTTGAAGCTCCAGACAGACACATCCAAGTTAGCTGCTGCTCTGATTATTGGATGCGATGTTTTCATAGTTAAACACACATATTGATATAGTGACCATGTTGGTGTCTTATAACACTGAACTCTTTGACATGTGACTGTTGCACAGGTGGACACTGTGATGTCACTGCTGAAACAATATATTGATTCCTCTTCTCAGGAGAGTCAGATAATAACAAACTTCAGTTTTAAATTCTTACCTTCCATCAGCAGGTCGTCCATCTTTAAACTTAATAGGACGACCCATAGAGTCGACACTGACACAGCTGGGTTCAGGAGAGTCTGCTCTCTGCTGCTGCATCCTGATACAAACAAACAATTAACAAATCAAAGAGTTTAAAAAGATGAATTTTGACCAGACTGTCAGCAGCTGAAGTTTTAGAAGCAGAATGAAAATCAGTAAGAAGACAGTGGATGAGAAACGTTCTCCTGTTCATCAACATGTCATCTGATGAAAGATGCTTCATCTTATTGATTAGTTGACTAATCAGTTGTTGAGGTCTTTGTTACCTCAGAAAGTTTGTCTTTTAATTTTTTTTTCAATATTAAAAAAAATAAAAAAAATTGACAAAGAATAAATAATATACAGTGCAGTGAGAGGCAGAAAACCAGCAGCTCTATTTAAAGCCTCCTCCTAAAGAAATGTTAAAATTTCACAATGTTACAAAAATATTGTGACTACATACAAGTGATGGCAAATAAATAATAACAATATATATAATAATAACAACAACAATAAAAAAACAAAATAAAAACAAAAAAATTGGTTTATACACCTGTATATGATACATGTCACTATGATATAGATCAACATAAAAACACAGAGAAAAGCAGTTAAATGTTCTTTAAAGCATCTTTTGTAACATTTTAAAGAGAAACAGTTTTTGACCAGGTGGGAAATCTTATCAATAATTGACGTCTGCAAATGAGAAATTTAGGAGGATGAAGATCTGAAGATCGATGAGTAATAATGAATTCACAGCACTAGAATGTCTTATCTTATCTAATAAATAAAAACACATATTTGAGAAATATTGATGTTATTAATAGTAAGAATCTGCAGTTTGTGGAACAGAGGAGCAGATGAGATGTGTAACTCTGATCGAGCTGCAATCATAACAAAATGTTTAGTAGGAAAAGTACTCGTCCAAACTATATTATAATACGACAGGTAGAGATAAATTAGACTGTAATAAAGAGTAAGGAGGCAGTTTGTGGTGACTATCATTACTATATGTAATGTATCATTACTATATATCATTACTATATCTGTTGAGACGCCTCAAGTGTAAACTAAAAGATTCCTGGAAATTATTATTGATGAGAGTTTGACTTGGAGAGATCAAACTGACAAATCAATAAATCTATTGGAGAGAACAGATAGAAGATAGATTTATTGATTTGTCAGTTTGATCTCTCCAAATCGATAGAATCTTTTAGTTTACACTTGAGGCGTCTCAACAGACTCAATTGTGACTTTAGATAAATCTTTAGATTTAAATGATACTTTGACTTTTTAATATACAAAGACAGTTTATTTAGTCTAAACCATGTAACGCAGGCAGTTAAACCAACATGAGAGAACTCAGGTTGTGTCATCTGCAAACATTATAGGAGAAAAAATATTTGAGACATAAGACAAATCATTAATATAGAATATGGCATATGGCATTTTTAATAATTTGTACAAGGTATCATGAAAACCACATTTATGCAACTTTTATAATAAAATATGATGGTTAAATGTGTCAAAAGCTTTTGAAAAGTCTCTGAAAATACTAAAAGTAAATTCATCATTATCAAGTGAAGCAGAGTCGTAGAAGTGGAGTGAAGTGAAACCATTCTGGTGTTTGTAAAGAACTGAATTAGAATCTAGATTATATATATATATATATATACACACACATATATATATTTCATCTAATATTTTTGGATAACATGGCAACATATTTATGGGTCTATAGTTATTAAAACAACATGGAATAATTTGAGGCAGGATCCATCTTTGAAGCTCCAGACAGACACATCCAAGTTAGCTGCTGCTCTGATTATTGGATGTGATGTTTTCAAAGTTACACACACATATTGATATAGTGACCATGTTGGTGTCTTATAACACTGAACTCTTTGACATGTGACTGTTGCACAGGTGGACACTGTGATGTCACTGCTGAAACAATATATTGATTCCTCTTCTCAGGAGAGTCAGATAATAACAAACTTCAGTTTTATATTCTTACCTTCCATCAGCAGGTCGTCCATCTTTAAACTTAATAGGACGACCCATAGAGTCGACACTGACACAGCTGGGTTCAGGAGAGTCTGCTCTCTGCTGCTGCATCCTGATACAAACAAACAATTAACAAATCAAAGAGTTTAAAAAGATGAATTTTGACCAGACTGTCAGCAGCAGAAGTTTTAGAAGCAGAATGAAAATCAGTAAGAAGACAGTGGATGAGAAATGTTCTCCTGTTCATCAACATGTCATCTGATGAAAGATGCTTCATCTTATTGATTAGTTGACTAATCAGTCGTTGAGGTCTTTGTTAACTCAGAAAGTTATTTTTTATTTATTTTTATTTTTGTCACAATTAAAAAAAATACAAAAAAATGACAAAGAATAAATAATATACAGTGCAGTGAGAGGCAGAAAACCAGCAGGTCTATTTAAAGCCTCCTCCTAAAGAAATGTTAAAATTTCACAATGTTACAAAAAATATTGTGACTATATAGAAGTGATGGAAAACTAATAATAACAATATATAATAACAACAACAACAACCGTAACAATAAAAAAACAAAATAAAAACAAAAAAATGTGGTTTATACACCTGTATATGATACATGTCACTATGATATAGATGGACATAAAAACACAGAGAAAAGCAGTTAAATGTTCTTTAAAGCATCTTTTGTAACATTTTAAAGAGAAACAGTTTTTGACCAGGTGGGAAATCTTATCAATAATTGACATCTGCAAGTGAGAAATTTAGGAGGATGAAGATCTGAAGATCGATGAGTAAGAATGAATTCACAGCACTAGAATCTTATAAATAAAAACACATATTTGAGAAATATTGATGTTATTAATAGTAAGAATCTGCAGTTTCTGAAACAGAGGAGCAGATGAGATGTGTAACTCTGAACGAGCTGCAATCATAACAAAATGTTTAGTGGGAAAAGTACTCGTCCAAACTATATTATAATACGACAGGTAGAGATAAATTAGACTGTAATAAAGAGTAAGGAGGCAGTTTGTGGTGACAAGATGATTAACCCTCCTTATTATACCAATAGATTTATTGATTTTTCTGCTAACCCAGTTTGATCTCTCCAAGTCAAACTCTCATCAATAATAATGATGTTTCACCATGACAGAGGAAGTTGCTCCAGACTGCACCAAACTTTACATGTTTGCACGGGGGTGCGAGGGCCCGTTCAACGCTGCTTGCAGCTTTAATTTTCTCACTTTTTCTTCAGATTCAGACACCTTTTCTCTCCCAGACTCTTTAACGCCATCTACAACAATATTATGATGTTTATAAACTGTTTCTTTACAGTTCTCGGACCAAGTTTTACATGAACTTTTAAAATCATCAAATTCCTTTTGAGTCATTCTGAGACTCAGCATGAAATCATAGATTTGCTTTGACAGAACATCAATCCTCTTGAATCAACTATGATCTGTAAACAAGTTCTGAAGTTTCTTTTGTTTAAGCAACAATTCACACACTGTGAAATATTCCTCAGTGCTGTTGTTAGAAGCTCTGGGGGGCATTATGGTCATCAGACCCAAAGTTTAGCAGGACAGAGTCAGAAACCTCTAGAAGACACTAGTCATGTCCCAAACGTTTCTGCAGAGAGTTGGTTAAACTCTTCTTACTTCAATCAGCAACAGATATTCTGAGTTCCAGATTAATGTTGGATATAAAACCAGCCACAAGTTTAGAGAAACACAGTAAAGTCAGTCGTTCATATATATCAGTCCACTAGATGGCATCATGAAGCTGCAGTGAAGTGAAGAGCAGCACACATGATGCAAACTTCATTAATTAATTCATTAGCAGGGATTCTAACACTGTGCAGCAAGAAATATCTGATAAGTCACAGTAAATGTCATCCGACATGCATTATATTAAAAAGTGTATGTACACCAGCAGCAACTACGACCTCAATAATAAACAAAGTAGAATTACTGAAGTACTGAAAATGTAGAAGCTTTGTAAAAGTAGAACTGATGGCAGAGCTGTTGTATTGGATTGCATTAGATTGTACAGGTGTTCCTAATAAAGTGATCAGTGGACTTTTTGGTAGTTTAATCAATAACAGTGAGTGTTACTCTATATGTGCACTTTTATAATGTAGATGTGTATTTGATTGATGTATCTGTTTTTATTGTTGTTGTTGTTGCTGTGATGTTATACTGAAGACACTGATGTCTGAGGATAATTTCACACTTTATCAAATTTTATAGACGATCATTTCTTTTCATTTAAAATCTGAATCATAGCTGGAAAACATGTAGTGGAGTAAAAAGTCAAATATCTGCCTCTGTAATGTAGTGGAGTGGAAGTATAAAGTAGCAGGAAAAGGAAGTACAAGTACTTCAAGGTTGTACTTAAGTACAGTACTGGAGTGAATGTACTATAAGTTACAAAAGCAGATGGATCCTTCCAAAAAACTAGTAAAGAGTTCCAAACTAAATGAGTCTCAATAAAGAGCTTCCAAACACATTTAATGACACATTTCCATAAAGAAGCGACACTAGTTCATGTTGGAGGAGAGTCAATAAGATGAGTGCTGTCTTTCTGAATACTACAGTATTTATTGAATAAAAGAAGTGAAGCCTGCTTTCAGGAACTAAAGGTTTCCATGTGACGTCACCGCAGCAGATATCGTGGGACATTCAAACAGTAAAACTAGAAACTGTAGTTATAAAGTTGACAGGACAGAGAAACAGAATGAAACTTTAAATGATCAGACAGCTGTGATGGAACTCAGGATTGATCAGGAGGACGCTGCTTTACTCCAAACAGTCTCCCTGTCTGAACCTGGACTGTGTGTAGAAGAACCCACAACATTCATTAACACTAATTAACATTCATTAACATAACACTAATTTACACTAATTAACATTAATTAACATCAGGTCCTGTCTGTGTGTCTGGAGGTTTAATCATCAATGAAGTTACGCTGCTGTGTCTCTTAATGAGACGCACTGATGGTTTCTGCTGCGGGATTATTTCATCAACCTGCAACCCATCTGTTATTAATCACAATGTTCATTTTTATGACCCGGTCCGCCCGATCCGCGGATATCACAGCGACCTGAAACAGGCCGGAAACGGTTTAAATAATGGCGGATAAACGTCCTGAGTGGACTGTTATCAAAGTTCTGCTGTTTCTAGAGGAGCTAAGCTAACAGCAGTTAGCACTAACAACATGAACAAACAGCCATTAAAGAGTCAAACACTGAAACTGTCGGTTACATTACCTTTAGATGGAGAAAAGAATCTGCGCCATCATGTCAGAGAAAGAGAAAGTAAATGTAGGCAGGAAATAGGCGGGAAGAGAGAGGTGTGACGTCACAGTGACCCGCAGCACGTGTTACACTTTATTCTGTCACCTGCTCAGTATCTTCACTTACTGACAGGTTATTGTCACATGTGGAACTGTAATTATGGTGGATATAATTATAAACATCATATTAACCCTAAACTGCTTGAATATTTTACACTATGATTTGGAAGATTGATCTTCTGGTAACGAATCAATCAGAAATCACTTCCATCACCCAGGAGTTTGTTTTTGTTGCATTTGAGCAAAAATGTGCCATAAAGACACCAAGAAATATGTGATATTTGTAGGTTTGAAGTATTTTGTATTTGTAGAATCCACTAAAGTTGTAAATAGAAATATATATATATGTGTGTATATATATATATATATAATATTATATGAACGTCCATCTTAATTTTCTGTCAGCAGTTGCTTTCTGTCATTAAAAAGAGAGATTAATAAAACATTTTTGCACAAGAAATTCAGTATAAAAAATACAACATATTTGTACGGCTACTTGTTATTCTCCACTATTCCTTACTTCATCCTACACTTTGCTAAATATTGTTCTTTCTACCATAAATGTCAGATATGGATGGTTGTTGATTTAAGAAATATCTAATCCTCTAAGAACCGAGGCTGTGTGGTTTGTGTGTGTCGTCTCTAGACTGATGAAACCTACATAACTGCCTCTCAGACTGTAGGATCCGTTCTGTCTCACTGTCCTCACTATCAGCATGAAAAGACCCCGATCAATTGATCCGCTGCCTCTCGTCCATTTAGCTCATCAAATCTCCTGTATCCATCATTTCCAGTGAGAATTACTGTAGTAGATAATAAAACCAGGCATCATTTTCCATCATGTTAACGTCTCCATCACTGAACATTGTGTTGAACTAACTGCAGGTTTCAGTCGGGATTTAGAGCTGCTGAAAGTTACTGATGATCTGCTGACTGCATCAGACAAAGAGCTTCTCTCTGTACTCGTCTTGTTAGATCTTAGTGCTGCATTTAACACCATTGATCATCACATCCTGTTACAGAGATGGAACATTTAACTGGCATCAAACTGAAATGACAACTGTATTTACTTTGATTCTCTCATTTGTAACTGAAGCTCTGTGAAATCCCCACATATAAACATGTATATCAATATAAGTTTAGTATAAATATAGTTTGACTGCTGTTTGAGCTCTGATTGGTCGGTTAGCAGCTACTTCCTCACACAGTTTGTTAGAAGACAGCAGCACTCCAGCAGAGTCAGCACACGAGCCTCAACAAACACTAACTGTCACATTGCACAAAACCTCATCTGGACAATCAGTCTTTTCTGTTAAAGGAGCAAAACTATGGAGCTGAAAATGCAACACAATGTTAATGTTTTCAACAGAGGTGTTAAATCATGGCTGAAAGAGAAACAACACTGCTCTCACACCTAACACCCCTGTATAGACACACCTGGAGTTTGATTTTCTTTCTTTTTAACTTTGTAAAAAAGCCTCCTGTGGACAGCTGTTGTAAATGAACGTTTCTCTACATGTGTATAAAGGCTCTGTGATCCCGGCCAGGAGCAGCTGCCAGCACAAATACAACAAGGACTGCGCTCATTCATGCATGCTTATAGGAGCTCAGCTGTGTGTGTGTGGCTGACAATACCATATGTTTGTATTAGTGTCAACAAATCCTGTCAAATGAATGAATTATCATCTCTCAATACTTTACAACCTCCCTACCCGACCTCCTATCCCATTTGTTCCCACTGAAAATGTTTTAAAAAGCTGAATGATTTCCTAAAACAACAGGGTTTTGTAGTTTGAAGCAAATGTTATTCAAACAGGAATATATATGGGATTAGTTTGGGACTATTTTCTATGGGAGTGTATCGCTGCCACCATGAGAAAGAAATATTTGCTGAGTTTGTGGATACGAGAGAAAAGCTTTTCATTAGAAGAAGAAAGTTACTGGTTATGATGAGAAAAACAACTGGTTCTGCAAGTGATGTGTGTTATCTTTATGTGCTGATGTCTCCTCTGCTGTTCAAAAAGAGCTCATGAAGAAATGATTCATTATGAAATTATTAGTCAAAACTACAACTGGACCTCATGTTATGAATAATGACAGACAGCTAGAAACAGGATGAAAAAGAGGAGAAAGTTTTCTGCTTATGTGGAGAAACTGAGCAGTTTTTTTGTCATGGTGGCAGCAACACGCTGCTGTAACTTCCAGATGTGGATTTGGTGCTCTAGTGAGTATTTACAGCAGCAGGACGGTGACTCAACATGAACTACAGAGGCCATTTTCACTGGAATGAAGGAACATGTCACCCAGTGCAACACTGCGGCTCATTGCTGTGTTTTTAATAGTTTCTGGACAACAACAGAGGAATAAGATATATGAGGCTTCAGCTACACACACAATACTGAGCAGCACAACTCATTCATTCTTGGTTTTGGTCTTTTCATGGGATTTGTTGACCCTCAGAAAAAGATCAAACATCACCAAGCTTTAAGTCTTCATGAGCATGTTGGAACAATCATTATTTGACCGATGAAACATGAAAAAAGTTCCAACAATATGACATCTGCTGGTTATTGATGTCATTTCTGGAAGTGTTTGAGTTCTGAGCAGCTGAGACCTGACAATAATAATAATAATGAGACCTGAGATTGAAATCTTAGAGTCCAGATGAAACAGCATTTCCAGAGGATCCAACTTCCTTCTTTGAGCCTCTAAAAACAAACATCATTCTTTAGTCAAACTGCTCACAGCAAAGACAAAAGCAGCTGGTGACAAGTTTCAAGTTCTTGGTCCTACAATTGTAGATCTGAGCCTCAAATGTGAAACATGAATCCAGAAAACCAGTCACAAGGAGAATCTAACAAGTGAAAAAAGAAAGAAAAAAGAGCCAAAATAAATCAAGTTAGAAAGGAGATGAATGTAGATAAAGATCAATATTACAGATTTTAATGCTTTTGACGGGTTTCTTCTTTAAGAAGGTTGAGATAGTGTTTATATAATGTTCCATCTGCTTTATAATTACAGCAAATATTGTTTTTTGTTAGTAAATTTACACTTGAGGATGTGAAATGTTTCCATAAAACAATTGAATAAGAGTCATTTTCTTAAATAGTATCTTTAAAGGAAGGGCTGAAGTTTGGCATCATATTATTAACTAGTTTCAGGTTGAAATTAGCAGAAAACAACAAGGAAGAATTTTACAGGATGAAAGTTCAAAAGAAGCTGAAGCTGTTTCTCATTTATTTACAGTTCAGACTTTTTACCAGTTGATATTTTTCATGTAATAATTCCAGTCTGATATTTAACAGGAAACAGCAGCAGTGTTGTTGTGAAACAGCTCTGAGTCTGCGCACTGATGACCTCAGCGCTGACACGTTACCTTTGGAGGCCTGCTATTGGCTGATTCAGTGAGCAGGGCATCATGGGTAGTTGTAGTCCTTGCAGTCAGTCAGCTCAGAAGAATCAGACTGTGATCAAAGTGACTTTTAACAGGATCATTGAGGAGCCTCGACACATCTTTATCTTTATTATTATCACATGTGACTCACTTATCATAACTGCAGGAATAATGATTGATTATTGATCAGTACAGTTAGAATGTGTCTAATATGTGCATTAAAGGTGGAGTATTACTCTTCATTGATGAAGCTTTGGCGCCCTCTGCTGGTGAAAAGATAAACTGCATGCTGTCAGTTTAATGAACACAGATTACAGGAAGTGTTTTTAAATGATAAAATACTTAAATATTGTTATTAGAATTGTACTAATGACTGCTGTTAACCACACTGATACCAGCAGTGATGTCATCAATACAAACATTGATGCTTCATATTGATCTGGATGTAATTTGACTGTTAAAGTGACTCACAGAGAAACTGTCCTGATCACTGCCCTCCAGTGGTCACTGTCAGTAACTACAACTCTCCACATACAGCACTGACAGTAATACCTGGGGGGGGTTGACCTTTGCCCCTTGATGTCCAAACTGCCCTTTTGTCAAGTCATATTTATTTTTATTTGTATGTATTTATTGATTTAATGTTTGTGAAGGCCTGCTCGTGGCCCTTCAAGAAGAACATTTAACAATTAATAATAATTTATCTCTAAATAAAATGACCGTCATGGCCGCTGCCGTCAGTCACATGATGACCTTTCACCTGAGGTCATGGTGACGTGTCCTAACAGTAGTAACTGAGTTGCTGCTGCAGACGGACGCTCGGCGGGAGAAATAACAATGATTTGATTTGATTTCACTGTAAAAAGGGAGAACTTCAGCTGCCGGTAAGTGAGGTTTGCAGCGCTGTTATGTGCACGTTGTTTGCTGTATTTTACAAGAGGAAGTGACGTGAACGTGCACGTTTGTCGTACAGCCTGTTCAGTTAGCCGTTAGCCGCCAGCTAACCACAGTGTGCTGCTTTCATTACTATGTATGTAATGTGTTTATTGATCGGTCAGCTGATCATATTTATTCATCAATCATCAATCAATCACAAAAACACTCTTGAATGTGATCAAAATCCACACAAATCAAATGTGTTTGAGCCACGTGGTTTCTGAAGGTGAGAAAAACACAATTATGTGCAACTGTGTTAAAAACTGCATTTAATAAGTGAGTGTTTGTCTTTGTTTAGTGACTGTAGTGAATTATTTTGGGGATTGTTTTTGATGGACTCTTTGTGGATTACAAAGCCAGCTGCAGCTGCCTTCCTGCGGCTCATTCATGGGATTATGGGATGTAAAAGAGCAGAGCCTCCACAATAGTCAACAGCATGTATTTAGCTTTATTCTTTGGGCTTGAAACTAATATAAATGTTGAACATCTTTGGACAGATGTCAGATGGCGTTCTTGTGTGATGTGCAGCATGTGATGCTTTACTTTGTGTGTGCTGTGAAGACCATTGAAATCTACCAACCCTGAGGGCCAATATGTGAAACATGATCAGGATGTGGGTGGCAGCAGGCCTGTATCTGGACACTGCCAACATCAGCTTTGTGGATCAATATTTCACATCCTGCATTTAAAAGGTGGACACATCATATACTTCCTACTGGAATCAGGTCGGGTAAGTCAGTGTTTTTCCAGCCTTGGAGTCCACTCGTGTCTCTGTGGGCTCCCTGGAAAAACCCACAACCAAACTAAATGACTGTGATCATATGCAGTTTATTTAAAGGTGCACTACGTAGTTTTGAGAGAGACAACTGTTTCCATTTGCAGAGCCTGCTACTATGATGTCATTCTTTGAATGAGTCTGTCTCATTGGATCATTAAATATCTTGTGCTCCTGCCATTGTTTTTCCCTCAACGTAGTTTATTGTCATGTATATTTTCATAAAGCACAGAATGTGAGTAGAAAAGCTTTCCAGACTTTATTTAAACATCATGGTGCTGAATCAAAGCCAACGTTTGGACTTACGCCTTCATCAGGGTCAAACAGGAATACTGGCTTCAAACCATCCTATAGGATCATCACATCATTTGCTAATCAGGCCTCATCTGTGTCACCTGCATTCTTACCTGTGTTTGCTTTACACATTATGGCGCCATCTGGTGGTTCAGTTCAAACACATCAATCCAGCCAAAACAACAAACCGCAAATGAATTTCACACAAATTGTATCAAAGCTAAATAATAAGAGTTGAAGTGCAGCTCTTCATTCAGTCCATGTGGCCGTAGTGTGTTTCATTTATGTTTCCACAACGTTTCAGAAGCAACAGATCCAGAAGCCACCTCGCTTATTGCAGCTCACTTTCTCAAAGTCTTGGAAGTGAAGACTAGAAATTGTGTGTCTGTGTTGTAGAAAATGTTTTGCTGCAGGAGAAGTTGGATCCTGTCTCCTAATAGTGTTTTTGTGTTGTGAAATCTGAATTTTCAACGGTGCTTTTGTCTTCAACACAAACATCAAGCACATGGACATTTCAGCATATAAACACCTGACTGGTGGCACAGTTATACGTCCCTTTACATTAAAGGTCTGAGCTGAATGAGGATGTCTCAACTCTTTAGTGCAGCTTGTGTTGTTGCAATAAACGCATGAATAACAAGGAGAATTCAGCCTATCATGGACTTCTGGGCAGCTTCTCACATCTGAAGAGACCAGAATGTCTTGAAGAGTTTTTCCTCTCTTGTTTGCAAAAAGAAGCTGCTGTCTGAACTCATTTCAACTCTAAATCACAAAACTTTTAAAACATCTTCACTTCTCATCAAAGACTTGGAAATTTCTTTCTTTCAAATACTAAAATATGAGTTTTTATAAAATCACATTGTAACCACTACTTGCTATGAATTGGGCTAAGTGTCAAATAAATAGCTACACCAATATCTTACGTATCGGCCTTTTAAGGAGGATGATCAGTAAAACACAAGTTCAACTAGTGAAAATAGAGACAAAGAGTTTATTTCTCATATTTCTTAGATTTTATCAATAATAAAATAAATAAATATATATACCCCTTCAAAATAAAACAATAGACCAAATTAAATGTATTCCCTTTTTCCAGAGCTCTTCAAATATTAAACCACATAAATAAATGAATCAATTAATAAATGAAATGAGTCTTTTTGTTAATAGCCGGATAGTATCACATTCGGTTCAATATCATTTTATAGTCCTTCTTTATGTCCTCAGATGCGAATAGTTTAGTTTCCTTTAAAGTTTTGTTCAGTTCAGTTCCTTTTTTTCTCTTTTGTGTATTTTGCTGAAGCTTATCTGTAATCCAGAGATCTGGATCGTCCAAGTCCAGCAGCGTCTTGGCTCTGACTGTCCCAGACGCGACAGCCGTGGTCGGTGATAAACCTCCCGCCTGCTGGAGTCCTCTCTCAGAAAATCCATCATCAAAAACACCAACCTGCACACCGTACAAGTTCACTTCACTTCATGTCAAATTCTCCTTTCAGTAGCACATTTATCAAGATCTTATGCTTATTTTCTAACCTTTTATCAGTTTATTACTGGCTTAAATGTTCACAGAATCAACATAAAAACATGCTCATGAATGGAAAATAAAATTCACAAGACAATGATTTCTGCCAGCAGTAATATCTCACATCTCATGTCAGTCAGAAAATGCACATCACACATTTTTACAGTGCTTGTGTTTAAGTTACAAACAACACGTTTCTCCGTTTGTTTGTTTTTTTTTTTCATCCACCGTCATAAAGTGAGCATGAGCTAACATGGATTTTTAAGCTAGCACTGAATAGAATAGTCATCAAAAACACATCTAATAGCGATCCTCCTTCATCCTCTGCTAATCAATAATATCCCGGAACGAGGTAAGTCTCTTCTGGACAACTTTAACACTGATTTCAACAAATACAACAACTTTTCCTCTCTTTCACTCGCTGGCTTGCACACATACTGGACTCCGTTCGCTTGTTTGTGTCTCTCTTACTCCCCCACCTTCTTTCTCCTGCATCGTTTCTGACAACAGCCCGTACTGCAGGCGCTTACCGCCACCCTCTGGACTTTTAGTCAAACTACAACAATGACTCAAAAAATGTGGGTTACATATCAATCAGTGTTTAGAGTCTGTTACATTTATGGGGGTTACATTAAGAATGGAGACAATCAACATATTTCTTTTTTTCTTGCATTAACTTGTTACTGATTGGTTAGAGCAAAATAAAACAAAATTAAAGCTGCAAGCAGCGTTGAACAGGCCCTCGCCCTTCTGTGCACGTCAGGCTGCGGTACAATCGAAGGCTTCTGTCACGGGCGTGTAGATGTCGTCAGACCCGAGCTGATTTCAGACAGTGCAAGAAGGAGATAAACATCACTTCCTTTGTCCGCTATTTTGCCTGCTGCTGGGGCTGCTTTGCTGAAATTTCATAGGGGGCGCTATTCAGCCAGTTTGCATCACTGATGGAATATTGTCATGAAGACGTGTTCAGGCCGGGACTCTTATCAAACATGTAAAGTTTGGTGCAGACTGGAGCATTTAAAATAAAGTTATAGCAACTTCCTCTGTCATGGCGAAACATCAAATCTCAACGGTGTGAGGATGAGAATTTTCTGCAGGGTGAGACATGTCTGTCTCGCTCACACCTGTGGCATCAAAATTATGCAAGTTTTGGGTCCATTCACTTGAATTTAAATTAGTAAATTGAAAACTCTTGATGAGTTTGTGTGTAAAACAAATTAATTTCCTAATTTTCATCAAGTCTATTTTTAGAAAAGTAAAGACTTTTAACCCACATGACCTGGTCAAAGTGTGATTGACATGTGTACTGTCAGGTGTGTAGAGACAATAAGTAACTGATACTCATATATTTGAATGGAGAGTGTGAGTGAACCGCTAGGTGCTCGGGCCCTAATAAAGGAAAAACTGCAGTACAGAGCTACAAATTTTAGTTTTGATGGTATTTTTCTGCAGCACTTTATCACTAAACTGTCACCCTCACTCCATTTTTCCCTTCCCCTCATAGGCCATCCCCACTACTGAATTATAAATATAAGACCTATAATTATTGTAAAATAAATGATAATTACACCAAACTTCATACAAAGTTTGTATATAATGTACTGTATGTATATAGACCTTTCTGCTGTATCCTACAAAAATGAGCTGCATTGAACCCCCACACCAGTGGCGGCTGATGACTCACAAAATTGGGGAGGACAGGAGGAAAACCAACATGGTATCAAACAAACCACATCAAACTATATCATTGTCCCCCACCTCATATTGTGGTGCCCATTTTAGTTACATAGGTGGCGCTAGAGAGCACATTTGGGCACTTTGGGGGTTAATTTTCACATTTTATCAAATTTTTTACCAGACCTGATGTGCGTGCCTAATTTGGTGAGTTTTTGAGCATATTTAGGGGGTCAAATTTAAGTCTGAAGTGGTGGAATAATAAGAAAGAAAGAAACAAACACACAAAATACAATAGTGCCTTCGCACTTTCGGTGCTCAGGCCCTAATAACCTCTACTCCAAAACGGAAATCTGCTTTCATGGATACAATGTCTTGCAGCTGTAAATGCACTCTGGACGCATCGTGATCAGATGTCAGCAGGTGTAAATGCAATCCGTACAGCGTGACACATTGATAAGAAACAAAAGGTCCCAGTAAGGTGAAAGGTCACCTGACTTCACCTCTTCCTGACAGCTAAAGCAACCTCCGTAAAAGCTCCAAGTAGTAGCAGTAACTACAAGTCTTCCCCTGCAAAAATGTGAATAACGTCGGTTGATGGCAGCAGTTTCTGTGACCTGGGACACCATATGTTTGTTGACAAGTCCGCCAGCTCCGCCCAGCTCATTTGCATATTGGGATCCTATCACAATGTGGGCACAGCTGAGAAAAGCAGAAGGCGTTTTAATAGCAGGTGTCAATGCAAAGAGCCATTGATCAGATGTCATTATCCAGATAATGTATCCAGATACAGATCACATGTTAATAGCAGGTGTAAATGGGGCCAGTGTGTCAGAGACTCTGGAGAAGGACAGAGTGCCAGCAGGACAGTCCACATAAGCTCCCATACTTTTCACTACAAACATGTTTTACAATAAAACTCTATCATTCAATACATAAACAAAGCAAGAAAAAATAATAGTCTTATTTCCATTTCATAGAATAATCATCAGCCTTATTTAACAAGTTTCAAATGCTGCTATTGGTCCAACCAACATAGATAATATGTTGAGTATATTATAATTCTATATATTGAAGCATAAAAGTGTCATCCTTCCATTTAGTCTTGATTTATCTTTCTAAAGTTTAGCAGCTGCAGCATTATTTGGATTTCTTCTGATTGATAGACGTGCAGAGAGTGAAACTGCGCCCCCTACAGGTCAGAAGGAAGCACTGACATATGAATGAAAATGTGTTTAGTTGAAGTCATCCAGATTGAATAGTTGGAGTTTGTTTGTGTCTCAGCTGCAGGCAGCAGCAGCGTGAGGACAGACAGCAGGATGAAGACGCTCAGCAGCCGACGACTCGTCATGTTTCAGCCCAACTGAAGAATCAAACACAACAACGACACGTGATCAGAGGATTTGAAACTCTGAAACTTGTCATCATTTCTCTTCAGCGCAGCATCAGTCTTTCATTTCAAACTAGTTTGAAAATCTGGTTTACCTTCTACTTCAAGCTCCTGAAATCAAACTAACTCAAATCTGACAAAACCAAACCAAGAACTGTTTGATTCTTTTACTTTCTATTTTTATATTATTCATTTCATTTATTATTATTATTATTATTATTATTATTATAAGAGCAGAAACAGATGTGATTTGTCTTTTTGATTGGAGATAAACGTCCAATCAGAAGCAGAGACATCCAGATATTAAAAGAACAACATAAAAGCAGCAAATATACAAAAATCCCTGAAATAAAGAAGCAAATATACGGTTCAGATTTCAACAGCAGAAGAAGACAAACGGACGTCTGTATTCACTTTGTGTGCAGAAAGTTAACCGACACACGTGTTTCACTGTTTTCTTCCTGGAGAAGAAAACACTTGCTTTTTGTCCAAAGCACATTTTCCAAATATAACTATTAATGTTGATGATTTATATCAAAATGTGACTTTTCATTCAAAGTTGAGTTGTGTGAAGGTTGTAGAAATGAAAAACTGACCCTGCGCTAAACTGTGTGTGAATAAACAATGTAACTATTAATAATGTTCAGCTTATTATTAGAGTGCCATTTTTCTGAATCTGACAATAAAGATCAAATGAAAGCTTCTATTATTATTTATGATCCTTTTTTATTGGACATAACAGGTGATACTGCAGGTCCATTTATTTCTGCCTGAGTAACATAAACATACAAATGATCAACTTTACTTGGTACAACACAAAAACAGGAAATAAGAAACATTTCAAACAGATTGTAAACAGATTGATGATCCTGTAAATGAGCTTTTTATTGTGGATATTTAGTAAGGCGCTAAACTGTCAGCTGTTTGTCCTCTAATATTCTGTTCACATACAGCCAGAGCTGCAACAATTAGTCCATTCATTGATTATCCATCAACACTAAATTAACACTTAATCATCATTTGAGTCATTTTGAAGCAAACATTTTCTGCTTTTAGCTTCTCAGGTGTGAAGATTGAATGCTTTTCTTTGTCTTACATGATAATAAACAGAATATTTGACTGTTCTGGACTTTAGTTCAGACAAAATGAGACATTTAAAGACGTCGACTTTGACTCTGTGAAATTACAACCAGCATTTTACACAATTTACACAATTTCCTGACATTTTATAGACAAAACCATGAATTGCTGAATCTCTGAATCATAATGTTTATTTACAGCTCTACATGCACATCCAGTAGAGACACATAAAAACATGTCGCTTTCTGAATTGACTATATGATTAAAAAAACAACTAATTGAACAACAAATAAGAGTAAAAACAACAAAGAGCCTCTATAGGCCAGCGAATACTTACTGTCATTATGTGTGTTATAGTTAGTTGGCAAAACTCTTCCAACATTTTTAAAAACCTTGGTCACAACTTGACGTTTCAGTAAACTTTCAGCCGCTGGTGGTTTTCTCTCTGAGAGCTTCTGAGTTTCACTGAGACTCATAAGGATCAAAGCCACGACCTCCGAACCTCCAAACAGTCCTCTAACAGACTGAGCTATCTGCTCTGAGAACATCAGCTTCTTTTTTACAGCTTTTTAAATGTCAAACAAACTGTCAGTCATGTGGAAACCATGTTGGTTTAGAAACTGCATTTACAAGCAGTGAGAGATCAGGTTGGTACTAAATAACATGAGAAAGTTTCTCTAACAGGAGGAGACTCTTCCTCCTACAGAGAACACAGAGACACTGAGGAACCAGACCTGAGAGACCAGTAGACTGTAAACCCAGCATACAGAGGCTGAGTGAATGTGGTGTTGAAGGTGTGGAGGTGGATCAGTGTGTCAGAGGAGACTCTGTAGAAGGACAGAGTGCCAGCAGGACAGTCCACATACACTCCTACTCTGTTAGAGACAGAGGAGGAGGAGGAGGAGGAGGAGGAGATGGGTGTTTTTATCTTTTTGTGCCAGACAGAGTAACCATCATCATCATCAGAGCAGATCAGACTCCAGGACTGATCATTCCTTCCAAACAAACAGTCCTCACTGTCTCCTTTCCTGCTGATTCCTCTGTAACTCACTGATATTTCAACGTCTCCTCTCCACTCGACCTCCCAGTAACAGCGACCAGTCAGATCATTTCTACACAGCAGCTGAGACCAGTAATCAAATCTGTCTGGATGATCAGGATATGACTGATCCTCCCACACATGTGTCACCTTCCTGTTGTTGTCAGACAGTTTGAGTTTTCTGTATGCTGTGTTTGGATCCAGTGTGAGTTGACAGAAATCTGATGGAGAGAACGAGACACAATACAGCTGCAGTTATTGATCGATCATCTGATTGATGATGACATCATCTTCATCCTCAGTAGGATGTGAATGAGTGATGTCACAGTTTGAAGTTTGCTTTGTTTTCATGAATGAAATGAAAAACACACTTACACTTCCTCAGACCTGGTGTCAAGAATCGGCCTCCAGCAGGCTGCAGGCTGAAAGGAGGAGGGGGGTCAGAGCAGCACGTTCTCTTTCAGCATGCAAACATGGACGTTACATCGCTCTAGTCTACTGTTTGATTATTCTGTTCAAATGTGGGGTTGGGCTTTGATAGACTTTGATCCAATCTGAATCCAGTATCCCAATCCTTCTGAAACCCTGATTGAATCTAATCAGGTTGAACTTTCAACATTTACAGGAAACTTCAGTTAGAAATAACAAAAAGTCAAAGATTGAGTTGAGATGTGTGATCAGCTCTGACAGAGAAAATGTTTCCAGCTCTTCCTCCTCTATCAGACATTGTCTCTCCATACACTCAAAAACATCATTCATGCCATCATTTATTATTAAGCATTTGGATTTCTGTCATTTTCATTCAATCACCACAATTTGAAAATGGATTTATTTAAATCTCATAAAATCTGCAGAAATATTGTAATTCTAAAAATAATGAAATGTAATCAATTAAAACGTATGAACATGGTTTGAATATGGTTTAAGTCAATGAGTTCAAACGTGTGAGATTGGTTTACATACCAAACTCAGGAAGTGGAATCGTTTCTATTCTTGGTCATGCAACAAGCAGCAAAGTGTTTGAGGCCGACTGGCCTCACCTGAGCCTTCACAATGTTTTTCATTCTAATTTCAAGATTAGATTCTAGGAATTGTTATGCTTCTTTTTCTGTTTTGTTTTGTTTTTTTAAATAGATTTTTAATATATTGTTGTTCACATGTTTTGGTTGCTCTTTTTGTGGGTGTGTGCTGTATGTCAGTGTGTTATGTTGTTGAATGGAAATGGTTTAGTGTGATGTTGTTGTATGGCAACGTTTTGCTGCCTTTGACTTTCTGCAACACCCAAACTGGCCACATGCTCCAAATAGATATTAAATTAATCAAATGTGAAGGTAATCTGACTGTTTTATGTTTTGTTTTTAATGTATTTTAGTTATTGTTTAAGGCGGGGGGGGGGGGATTAGCAGCCATATATTCCTCCGTTCCCCATTGCTTCTATTCATCTGTTTAGCGTCGTCAGGTTAGGCTAACCTATTGTTGCTAACTCTGGAGCTAACCCCCATGCTGCAGCATTTATTAACTGACTGACACACTTTAGTCTGTACTGTAAAAAAGACGAGAGAGAGAGAGAGAGACAGCAGCAGTGGTCGAGCGAGCTAGAGAGTGAATGAAGACAGAGAGGGAGCGCTGGTAGTGAGAGTGCCGGTGAATCAGATCAATAAAACGTTATTTTCTGATTGTTTCACAGCGGTTATGTTCCGGAGGACAAATAGACACGCCCACACCTCCACGCCACCCTGCGGCTGAACGCCGCAACGCCTGATTGGGTCTGAATACGGCCTTACTGTTCACCTTTTCCTCTGCTCTGCTCACATTCACCGTCACTTTTCTGACGATCGTTCTCTCGCTTAAACACTCGCTCACGTACTGCCCTTTTCTTTAAAAGGAGCTACGCAACCTGCAGTTTCCATGGCAACGACACAGACTTCACAGGTTTCTGAATGAATGGATATTTGGTGTTATTTTTGTTTTGTTTTTTTGGCCTGGCGGCCATTTAAAGTGCATTAATTTGATGCATTTTAAGTAAATTGGGGATATTGCATAAACCTGGTTATTATTTCTTTTAAACACATTGGATTTATTAATAAGAATACATAACCTCTCATTCCTGCTTGTTTAATTTATGTTTGAATTATAAAAATGCTTCATGTTAGGTTTATTAGTTTGTATATGTCAAAACTATGCAATTCAAATGGATGGAAATTTTATATGCAATTGAAATACATAAGTCTTACATATTAGGCCTAAATATTTTTTTGAGTGTACCTGAGAGTCTCCAGTCTCCAGCATGGATCCTTCAGTCCAGCAGACAGCAGCTTCTCTCCTAAGGCTCCTGGATGATTGTAGCTCACGTCCAGCTCTCTCAGATGGGAGGGGTTGGAGCTCAGAGCTGAGGCCAGAGAAGCACAGCCTTCCTCTGTGATCAGACATCCTGACAGGCTGCAAACACACAAAACAACACACATGTCAGACAGTCTGAGAGTCCTGCTGTGTGCAGTCAGATACAACAACAAACTGTCTCCACACTAACTAACTAACTAAGAGATGAACTGAATCAGGGAGCTCCAGAAAGTTGAGCATCCAGCCAGATGGGAAAAGTCAGCAGCTGAGGGATGATTCAGCAGCATGTTTTTAGATGTGGACCCCCTAGGGAGGTCCGGGGTCATGACCCCCCAGGAAGAAAATGTTTTAAATATCAGCTTTAAAATGTGGATTTACAGTCGATGTTAGCAGGAGGATAAAGAGAAAAACTCACCCTAGAATTAATGTAATCTGACTGCTACAGAAGTAATGTAAGAGGGACATCAGTTCACTGCACACAGCCAAGAGAGCAGAGCCGCGTCCAAAAGTGGATTAAAGTGCATTAATCCACTAAACTATAAAGTTCATCACACAAAACTCAGTGTTTCTCAGGTTGTGCTGAACAAAACTCAGGAGACTCAGCAGCACAAATATTCCTGTTCTCTATTTCTGTTTAGAGTCTTCAGGTTAGGCTAATGCACTGATGCTAACAATTGATGCTAACCTACTGATGCTAACATACTGATGTTAACACACTGAAGCTAACCCACTGATGCTGAACCATTAATGTAAACACACTGATGCTAACCCATTAATGCTAACAATTGATGCTAACCCTCTGATGCTAACATACTGATGTTAACACACTGAAGCTAACCCACTTATGCTGAACCATTAATGTAAACACACTGATGCTAACCCATTAATGCTAACAATTGATGCTAACCCTCTGATGCTAACAATTGATGCTGACAACTGATGCTAACCCACTGATGCTGACCCATTAATGCTAACACACTGATGCCAACAACTGATGCTAACAAGTGATGCTAACCCACTGATGCTGACCCATTAATGCTAACACACTAATCCTAACATACTGATGTTAACCCACTGATGCTAAAAATTTATGCTACCTATTGATGCTAAAATTGATGCTAATCCACTGATGCTAACAATTGATGCTAACATACTGATGTTAACCCATTGATGCTAAAAATTGATGCAAACAACTGATGCTAACCCACTGATGCTGACCCATTAATGCTAACACACTGATGCTAACACACTGATGTCAACCCACTGATGCTAAAATTGATGCTAATCCACTGCTGCTAACACACTAATGCTAACAATTGATGCTAACATACTGATGTTAACCCACTGATGCTGATCCATTAATGCTAACACACTGATGCTAACAATTGATGCTAACACACTGATGCTAACATACTGATGTTAACCCACTGATGCTAAAAATTGATGCTAATCCACTGATGCTAACACACTGATGCTAAAATTGATGCTAACAACTGATGCTAAAATTGATGCTAATCCACTGATGCTAACACACTGATGCTAAAATTGATGCTAACATACTGATGTTAACCCAATGATGCTGACCCATTAATGCTAACACACTGATGCCAACAATTGATGCTAACAAGTGATGCTAACCCACTGATGCTGACTCATTAATGCTAACACACTAATCCTAACATACTGATGTTAACCCACTGATGCTAAAAATTGATGCTAATCCACTGATGCTACCTATTGATGCTAAAAACTCATGCTAAAATTGATGCTAATCCACTGATGCTAACCCACTGATGCTAAAAATTGATGCAAACAACTGATGCTGACCCCTTAATGCTAACACACTGATGCTAACAATTGATGCTAACAAGTGATGCTAACCCACTGATGCTGACCCATTAATGCTAACACACTAATCTAACATACTGATGTTAACCCACTGATGCTAAAAATTGATGCTAATCCACTGATGCTACCTATTGATGCTAAAATTGATGCTAATCCACTGATGCTAACACACTAATGCTAACAATTGATGCTAATATACTGATGTTAACCCACTGATGCTAAATATTGATGCTAACCCACTGATGCTGACCCATTAATGCTAACACACTAATCCTAAACATACTGATGTTAACCCACTGATGCTAAAAATTGATGCTAATCCACTGATGCTAACACACTAATGCTAACAATTGATGCTAACATACTGATGTTAACCCACTGATGCTAAAAATTGATGCAAACAACTGATGTTAACCCACTGATGCTAAAAATTGATGCAAACAACTGATGCTAACCCACTGATGTTGACCCATTAATGCTAACACACTTATGCTAACAATTGATACTAACAACTGATGCTAACCCACTGATGCTAATGTTTGTCTTATTGATTCATTGGCTTTATTTCCTCGCCCACTGTAGTGAGTGAATCTGTCTGTAGTGAAACCGGGGCTAACCTGTTCTGCCTCCGCAGGCTGCACTTCACTCAGCTGCCCGACAGACCTGCTGCTTCTTCCCACTTTAAACTGAATAACAAACCGGGGCTTGGTGCTCTGGTTGGATCCAAGAGAGCCGGGGCTAACGTTAGCTGGGAGGCTAGCGGAGGCTAACTGACTGTGCTTCCCTCCAGTCATGCTGCGGCTAACGCTCCGCTAGCCTCCTAGCTAGCTCCGGCTCTCCGTTTGGATCCAGTGAAGTGGAGCCTGCGGAGGAAACACCGGGACCGTCAGGATGTAATAGTCCGTGGAGGAGCTGCAGTGTTCGGCTGCACAGATAGGAAACCCCTCGGCTGACAGGATGTACCACTCTGTTTGAAAAAACCTTTTTCTTCTTCTTTGTGGTTTATAACAGCGGTTGGCAACCAGCGTATTAGGTGCATTATTGCCACCTTCTGCTTCAGACTGTGGACCAAAGATTAAATCCTACACATTAATCCTGTCTGTCTAATAAACTCAAAGAAAACTACTGCTGCACCCACTTGGCAGGTTCATTAAAGTTTTAATGCTGAGCTCCTGAACTCCAGTCTTCCTGAGTTCTTCCTTCATAATTTGTCTTTATTGATCATTAATACAATCTATGATTGCAGGTGTAATAGTCTCCTCAGCCAGCTGGAATAAAATATGTGCACATATCTGCATCAGCAAAAATGAGTCAAAAAGTAATCGTGTTAAATAATCGTGATCTCAATATTGTATATTGTACATGTGGTTTAGGGCTGTGTGACATGATATATATCATGTGATAAGAGAAAAATGTCTCTATCGTTTATATCGTTATGACTAATCAGACTCTTTACGGCAATATTTTTCATCATTTGGAGTCTGTCCATCTTTTGCACAGATTACATTGATGAATTACTCTTCTTGGCTTTTTACTTGCAAAGCTTTTATTGCACTTACAGTAACGTAACGAGTTCAGTTGTCATTAACTCTCCTCTGCTGTGCTTTACACATGGAGGGCTAAGCCCCGTCCACGCTGAGAAAGCGCAGAGAAGCAGCGAGACGGCGACTATAAATGACAGCAAAATGCAGTAAAGACTGTCTTTATTTATGTGATTTACCAGATGTGTGTGCACTTGTTTGATTTCAGCTCAGTCTGAGAGTCTCTGCTGAGGTTTGCTGTCATTTATGGCTGCGTTACTATGATTCACCGCGGCGGGGCTGAACCCTCCATGTGTGAACTCAAGAACTCGAGTTGAAAACTGCACTTGTTACGTTTCTGTAAGTACAATAAAAGCTTCGGAAGTAAAAAGCCAAGAAGAGTAATTTAATTTAATCTGTGCAAAGGATGGACAGATCGCCCGGCCCTACATATAGTTATTTTATCTGTTCCATTATTATTATTGTGAATGTCATGTTATTGTTGTATTTAGGCTACTTAATTTAACATTGCAATTTTACATCGTCCTGCCGATGCAAACACTGTTCAGTAAATGTGACTATATAGTAGAGCAGGGCTCGGCGATAATAATAAATAATAATAAATCTTATATCCCATCATAGCACATTTTAATTCAATGAATAAATAGTTGGTCATTGTCTTTTACACAGCATGCCAGTGTTCCACATTCAGAGGTGAAAGGTGAAAAGTTTGCTGATAAATGTTCATAATACTTAATAACAATAATCGGAACACATTACAAAGCATTTTATTAAGATTTATAAGGTCAAGTATCATATCAATCATTTTATAAAGTATTATAATCACTTATCACTCACCAAGTTGTTTAATGAGTCACTTTTGTTGATCAAAAATTTATTTTAAAGTAAAATAGAAATAGAAATAGTTTCAGGTTTTATCTATAATTTGAGTATTTGTGAGTTTTTTTGGGGAAACATTAGTGAAATGTAAATGTTCATCATTCAGTTGTTCATTGTCTGTTATGACTCGTTAAACTAATTAATTAGTTTTACAACATTTTGTGTTCTTGCAAAGATTTTAATGATATTTTTTCACTTTTCTTAAAGCAAACAATGAGCACTTATAGTGACTTATAAGCAGCTTGTAATGTATTATATCTGTCTATTCCTCAGGAATTACATTACTTCACTTAAAGCATCCAATGACCAGTTAGTGTCACTTATAACCACATTTTAATGCATTATAACAATGATTATTGATGCATTATAAAATGATTATAATGTATTACAACTATGAGAATTATAATACACTATGATCAATGAGTTCAAACGTGTGAGATTGGTTTACATACCAAACTCAGGAAGTGGAATCGTTTCTATTCTTGGTCATGCAACAAGCAGCAAAGTGTTTGAGGCCGACTGGCCTCACCTGAGCCTTCACAATGTTTTTCATTCTAATTTCAAGATTAGATTCTAGGAATTGTTATGCTTCTTTTTCTGTTTTGTTTTGTTTTTTTAAATAGATTTTTAATATATTGTTGTTCACATGTTTTGGTTGCTCTTTTTGTGGGTGTGTGTTGAATGTCAGTGTGTTATGTTGTTGAATGGAAATGGTTTAGTGTGATGTTGTTGTATGGCAACGTTTTGCTGCCTTTGACTTTCTGCAACACCCAAACTGGCCACATGCTCCAAATAGATATTAAATTAATCAAATGTGAAGGTAATCTGACTGTTTTATGTTTTGTTTTTAATGTATTTTAGTTATTGTTTAAGGTGGGGGCGGGGATAAGCAGCCATATATTCCTCCGTTCCCCATTGCTTCTATTCATCTGTTTAGCGTCGTCAGGTTAGGCTAACCTATTGTTGCTAACTCTGGAGCTAACCCCCATGCTGCAGCATTTATTAACTGACTGACACACTTTAGTCTGTACTGTAAAAAAGACGAGCGAGAGAGAGAGAGAGAGACAGCAGCAGTGGTCGAGCGAGCTAGAGAGTGAATGAAGACAGAGAGGGAGCGCTGGTAGAGAGAGTGCCGGTGAATCAGATCAATAAAACGTTATTTTCTGATTGTTTCACAGCGGTTATGTTCCGGAGGACAAATAGACACGCCCACACCTCCACGCCACCCTGCGGCTGAACGCCGCAACGCCTGATTGGGTCTGAATACGGCCTTACTGTTCACCTTTTCCTCTGCTCTGCTCACATTCACCGTCACTTTTCTGACGATCGTTCTCTCGCTTAAACACTCGCTCACGTACTGCCCTTTTCTTTAAAAGGAGCTACGCAACCTGCAGTTTCCATGGCAACGACACAGACTTCACAGGTTTCTGAATGAATGGATATTTGGTGTTATTTTTGTTTTGTTTTTTTGGCCTGGCGGCCATTTAAAGTGCATTAATTTGATGCATTTTAAGTAAATTGGGGATATTGCATAAACCTGGTTATTATTTCTTTTAAACACATTGGATTTATTAATAAGAATACATAACCTCTCATTCCTGCTTGTTTAATTTATGTTTGAATTATAAAAATGCTTCATGTTAGGTTTATTAGTTTGTATATGTCAAAACTATGCAATTCAAATGGATGGAAATTTTATATGCAATTGAAATACATAAGTCTTACATATTAGGCCTAAATATTTTTTTGAGTGTACCTGAGAGTCTCCAGTCTCCAGCATGGATCCTTCAGTCCAGCAGACAGCAGCTTCTCTCCTGAGGCTCCTGGATGATTGTAGCTCACCTCCAGCTCTCTCAGATGGGAGGGGTTGGAGCTCAGAGCTGAGGCCAGAGAAGCACAGCCTTCCTCTGTGATCAGACATCCTGACAGGCTGCAAACACACAAAACAACACACATGTCAGACAGTCTGAGAGTCCTGCTGTGTGCAGTCAGATACAACAACAAACTGTCTCCACACTAACTAACTAACTAAGAGATGAACTGAATCAGGGAGCTCCAGAAAGTTGAGCATCCAGCCAGATGGGAAAAGTCAGCAGCTGAGGGATGATTCAGCAGCATGTTTTTAGATGTGGACCCCCTAGGGAGGTCCGGGGTCATGACCCCCCAGGAAGAAAATGTTTTAAATATCAGCTTTAAAATGTGGATTTACAGTCGATGTTAGCAGGAGGATAAAGAGAAAAACTCACCCTAGAATTAATGTAATCTGACTGCTACAGAAGTAATGTAAGAGGGACATCAGTTCACTGCACACAGCCAAGAGAGCAGAGCCGCGTCCAAAAGTGGATTAAAGTGCATTAATCCACTAAACTATAAAGTTCATCACACAAAACTCAGTGTTTCTCAGGTTGTGCTGAACAAAACTCAGGAGACTCAGCAGCACAAATATTCCTGTTCTCTATTTCTGTTTAGAGTCTTCAGGTTAGGCTAATGCACTGATGCTAACAATTGATGCTAACCTACTGATGCTAACATACTGATGTTAACACACTGAAGCTAACCCACTGATGCTGAACCATTAATGTAAACACACTGATGCTAACCCATTAATGCTAACAATTGATGCTAACCCTCTGATGCTAACATACTGATGTTAACACACTGAAGCTAACCCACTTATGCTGAACCATTAATGTAAACACACTGATGCTAACCCATTAATGCTAACAATTGATGCTAACCCTCTGATGCTAACAATTGATGCTGACAACTGATGCTAACCCACTGATGCTGACCCATTAATGCTAACACACTGATGCCAACAACTGATGCTAACAAGTGATGCTAACCCACTGATGCTGACCCATTAATGCTAACACACTAATCCTAACATACTGATGTTAACCCACTGATGCTAAAAATTTATGCTACCTATTGATGCTAAAATTGATGCTAATCCACTGATGCTAACACACTAATGCTAACAATTGATGCTAACATACTGATGTTAACCCATTGATGCTAAAAATTGATGCAAACAACTGATGCTAACCCACTGATGCTGACCCATTAATGCTAACACACTGATGCTAACACACTGATGTCAACCCACTGATGCTAAAATTGATGCTAATCCACTGCTGCTAACACACTAATGCTAACAATTGATGCTAACATACTGATGTTAACCCACTGATGCTGATCCATTAATGCTAACACACTGATGCTAACAATTGATGCTAACACACTGATGCTAACATACTGATGTTAACCCACTGATGCTAAAAATTGATGCTAATCCACTGATGCTAACACACTGATGCTAAAATTGATGCTAACAACTGATGCTAAAATTGATGCTAATCCACTGATGCTAACACACTGATGCTAAAATTGATGCTAACATACTGATGTTAACCCAATGATGCTGACCCATTAATGCTAACACACTGATGCCAACAAGTGATGCTAACCCACTGATGCTGACTCATTAATGCTAACACACTAATCCTAACATACTGATGTTAACCCACTGATGCTAAAAATTGATGCTAATCCACTGATGCTACCTATTGATGCTAAAAACTCATGCTAAAATTGATGCTAATCCACTGATGCTAACCCACTGATGCTAAAAATTGATGCAAACAACTGATGCTGACCCCTTAATGCTAACACACTGATGCTAACAATTGATGCTAACAAGTGATGCTAACCCACTGATGCTGACCCATTAATGCTAACACACTAATCTAACATACTGATGTTAACCCACTGATGCTAAAAATTGATGCTAATCCACTGATGCTACCTATTGATGCTAAAATTGATGCTAATCCAGTGATGCTAACACACTAATGCTAACAATTGATGCTAATATACTGATGTTAACCCACTGATGCTAAATATTGATGCTAACCCACTGATGCTGACCCATTAATGCTAACACACTAATCCTAAACATACTGATGTTAACCCACTGATGCTAAAAATTGATGCTAATCCACTGATGCTAACACACTAATGCTAACAATTGATGCTAACATACTGATGTTAACCCACTGATGCTAAAAATTGATGCAAACAACTGATGTTAACCCACTGATGCTAAAAATTGATGCAAACAACTGATGCTAACCCACTGATGTTGACCCATTAATGCTAACACACTAATGCTAACATACTGATGTTAACCAACTGATGCTAAAAATTGATGCTAATCCACTGATGCTAAAAATTGATGCAAACAACGGATGCTGACCCACTGATGCTAACACACTGATGCTAACCCACTTATGCTAACAATTGATACTAACAACTGATGCTAACCCACTGATGCTAATGTTTGTCTTATTGATTCATTGGCTTTATTTCCTCGCCCACTGTAGTGAGTGAATCTGTCTGTAGTGAAACCGGGGCTAACCTGTTCTGCCTCCGCAGGCTGCACTTCACTCAGCTGCCCGACAGAACTGCTGCTTCTTCCCACTTTAAACTGAATAACAAACCGGGGCTTGGTGCTCTGGTTGGATCCAAGAGAGCCGGGGCTAACGTTAGCTGGGAGGCTAGCGGAGGCTAACTGACTGTGCTTCCCTCCAGTCATGCTGCGGCTAACGCTCCGCTAGCCTCCTAGCTAGCTCCGGCTCTCCGTTTGGATCCAGTGAAGTGGAGCCTGCGGAGGAAACACCGGGACCGTCAGGATGTAATAGTCCGTGGAGGAGCTGCAGTGTTCGGCTGCACAGATAGGAAACCCCTCGGCTGACAGGATGTACCACTCTGTTTGAAAAAACCTTTTTCTTCTTCTTTGTGGTTTATAACAGCGGTTGGCAACCAGCGTATTAGGTGCATTATTGCCACCTTCTGCTTCAGACTGTGGACCAAAGATTAAATCCTACACATTAATCCTGTCTGTCTAATAAACTCAAAGAAAACTACTGCTGCACCCACTTGGCAGGTTCATTAAAGTTTTAATGCTGAGCTCCTGAACTCCAGTCTTCCTGAGTTCTTCCTTCATAATTTGTCTTTATTGATCATTAATACAATCTATGATTGCAGGTGTAATAGTCTCCTCAGCCAGCTGGAATAAAATATGTGCACATATCTGCATCAGCAAAAATGAGTCAAAAAGTAATCGTGTTAAATAATCGTGATCTCAATATTGTATATTGTACATGTGGTTTAGGGCTGTGTGACATGATATATATCATGTGATAAGAGAAAAATGTCTCTATCGTTTATATCGTTATGACTAATCAGACTCTTTACGGCAATATTTTTCATCATTTGGAGTCTGTCCATCTTTTGCACAGATTACATTGATGAATTACTCTTCTTGGCTTTTTACTTGCAAAGCTTTTATTGCACTTACAGTAACGTAACGAGTTCAGTTGTCATTAACTCTCCTCTGCTGTGCTTTACACATGGAGGGCTAAGCCCCGTCCACGCTGAGAAAGCGCAGAGAAGCAGCGAGACGGCGACTATAAATGACAGCAAAATGCAGTAAAGACTGTCTTTATTTATGTGATTTACCAGATGTGTGTGCACTTGTTTGATTTCAGCTCAGTCTGAGAGTCTCTGCTGAGGTTTGCTGTCATTTATGGCTGCGTTACTATGATTCACCGCGGCGGGGCTGAACCCTCCATGTGTGAACTCAAGAACTCGAGTTGAAAACTGCACTTGTTACGTTTCTGTAAGTACAATAAAAGCTTCGGAAGTAAAAAGCCAAGAAGAGTAATTTAATTTAATCTGTGCAAAGGATGGACAGATCGCCCGGCCCTACATACAGTTATTTTATCTGTTCCATTATTATTATTGTGAATGTCATGTTATTGTTGTATTTAGGCTACTTAATTTAACATTGCAATTTTACATCGTCCTGCCGATGCAAACACTGTTCAGTAAATGTGACTATATAGTAGAGCAGGGCTCGGCGATAATAATAAATAATAATAAATCTTATATCCCATCATAGCACATTTTAATTCAATGAATAAATAGTTGGTCATTGTCTTTTACACAGCATGCCAGTGTTCCACATTCAGAGGTGAAAGGTGAAAAGTTTGCTGATAAATGTTCATAATACTTAATAACAATAATCGGAACACATTACAAAGCATTTTATTAAGATTTATAAGGTCAAGTATCATATCAATCATTTTATAAAGTATTATAATCACTTATCACTCACCAAGTTGTTTAATGAGTCACTTTTGTTGATCAAAAATTTATTTTAAAGTAAAATAGAAATAGAAATAGTTTCAGGTTTTATCTATAATTTGAGTATTTGTGAGTTTTTTTGGGGAAACATTAGTGAAATGTAAATGTTCATCATTCAGTTGTTCATTGTCTGTTATGACTCGTTAAACTAATTAATTAGTTTTACAACATTTTGTGTTCTTGCAAAGATTTTAATGATATTTTTTCACTTTTCTTAAAGCAAACAATGAGCACTTATAGTGACTTATAAGCAGCTTGTAATGTATTATATCTGTCTATTCCTCAGGAATTACATTACTTCACTTAAAGCATCCAATGACCAGTTAGTGTCACTTATAACCACATTTTAATGCATTATAACAATGATTATTGATGCATTATAAAATGATTATAATGTATTACAACTATGAGAATTATAATACACTATGATCCCTGTAAAACATGTCAGTGAGTGACCAGCAGTTATGAAGTATTATGATTCATGACCTTATAAGGCTTTATAAAATGCTTTATAATGTGTTATGATTATTGTTATAAAGCATTATGAATATTTATGAGTGTTTATAACTATAATTATACATTGCTAGAAGCAGATTATAACACATTATAAGTATGTTTATAATGCATTATAGACATGGGCTTCATAGAAAGTGTTACCATAAACATTTCTCAACTAAATTGTCTCTTTTCCTTTTTTTGTACATGTACATTTCAAATTAATGCACATATCTGGCCTTTTACATGTTTTAGTACATACACATTAGCTTTTAAGTCCATTTCAAATAAGCACAAACTGCCTGTCTTCTCTCTCTGGCAACACGCCAGCTCCACTCGGTTTCAACTTATTTAAATCTGACATTAAAACGCCTTATTTTACTCTTTCCAAACTAACTACTTTTAGCCAAACACCTGTCTGAGTAGCTGCACTGCAGTAACTGAAGGGAGACTAGAAACTTCTCTGTGCATAGCTGCCTAGCTAGCATGTATCGCTAGCATCTACCACTAGCCTGCATGTGAGGCGTTTAGGGAACATCGGTAAATTGTAGTTTCTACTGACTGCAGTCTCCATCATCTGCATCCAAGCAGCAACATCCGGAGCTGAAAAATGAAGCCAATGCAGAAGTGCCAAAAACCTTCATTCTATCTAATGGCCAATAGGGGGCGACTCCACCGGCTGCAAAAAATAGACAATAAAGAAGCGTATGCTTCATGGCTATGTTGTGATTGACAAGTCACTGCCATGGTGACAACATTTCTTAAGTAACATAAACATGGCATATAGGTGTAGCTACTGCTATTTCACAGTGTGTTTTCAGTTCATTAAAGTTAATTATAATATTATGGTCACCTAAAAAAAAGTCTTGCTCGGTGTTTTTTGTAATAAAAGACCCATCAATGAGTCGGATGATCAGTTTTTCCACTGACTAAATTTTGTTTTAACGGTCTTAGGCCTATTTTTCACTAGCGAAAATTAGCATTAACATTATGACTGTTAATCATAGATTATGTGCACCATGCTAACCAAGCTAGCAGCTAGCGCTATGGTCAGCTCCACCCTCTCTTCCAAATATGGTCACTTCTGGCTCCAAAAATCAAACATGGCGACAGCCAAATCCAAGATGGCGATGGTAAAATTGGTACACTTGAGGTTTCAAAATGGCAGTTCGCGAACCAATCGGTGACGTCACCATGACTACATCCATATTTTTTACAGTCAATGTCTGCATCATGAGGCATTTAGGGGACATCTGTAATTTGTATCTACAGAAAATAACCTTGGTTACATAAATGTACAGTAAATTCAAGAAAAATATTTCCCAAATATTTGCAGAAATAAGGGATATATAGTATATTGGCGAAGAAAGAAAAAAGTCACCTACATTTGCATTATCAACTAGGTGTAAGTATAGGTGTGTAACGGTACATGTATTTGTCCTGAACTGTTGTGATACAGAAGTTCCAGTTCAGTGCATGCAGGCATATGAAGAGTATGCTCCGTGACTCAAACAATTACTGAACAGAAAGGCGATAAAAACATTTGATTTCTAACGTGGTCAGACAGCACGTTGTAAGAAACAGCTCTGAGAAAGAAAAATGTAGTTCAAAGAAATTTCAAAGAAGTTACTGGCTAATTATCACGTAATTACAGTGGAAACTGCTTGTATGGATCAAAAAAGTCGGGACAGAATCATTCCTATACAAATGCTGTTTAAACAATTCTCTGATAGAAAATCAAGTAGTCTGCTTACAGTGTGCATTTAAGCAATATTGCAATATAAGTAATATTGCAATTATACATCAGTTAACAACTGTTGTATAACAACAACAAAAAAAGATATAAATTGATCATATTATGGGTACCTGGAAAACAATCAGTTACGCCTGTAGACTCCTACGTAATGAAACTAGTTTACTACTCCAGCAAGTAGGCCGACCCTTAGTAACGACCTAGCAACAGAGACGATTTCTTGTCCCTACTGAGTCAGCCAACTAACTTTAACTATATATATATATTCAAACTTTACAGTTGTGGCTGAAAATGACAACAGAAATAAACAAATATGACATCATGGTTTATAGTTCTAATGAATAGCGGAGTAATATTTTGAGTGAGACGCTTTTTTCATTTGAGCACGGCTAGGTGTGCTGTCATGCTGATTTGTGCTCGTTCTAAATGTCTAGTTGACCAATCAGATTGCTTGTTCGGAACTATCTGTTGTATAATTTGGGTGTTTTCATACATGAAAACATATGGAAAAAAAACATTTGAAACTATGTTAATTCTATTTTCTTTTTACCTTACTCCCATAGTACACGTATGATATTTATAAAATAATTTTTGAATTATTTGTATGAAACAAATATTAATAAAAAAACACTATTTGTGCTTTGCTGAATAATGTATTTGTATTCGGGCACACCCCTAGTGTGGAGGTGCTGGATGGATGTGTTTGTAATTGCCGTGAAACAATCAGAAAGTAATGTTTTCTTCCTCTCGTTCACTAGCTTTCTCACTACCACTGCTCACTCTCCTAATCTACTTTCTAGCTCGCTCGACCACTGCTTCTCTCTCTCGTCTTTTTTAAAATGAGTCGGGAAGCCGTCAGCAAAGCCCAACTTTAGTTTTAACGTTATCAAATGAAGAGAAATGTCCTCGACCTCTACCTAGTAATGTTTCTGTCTCCCCCATGACAAGGTTGTACAGCATTACAGGTTGTGTTTCCCCAAAAGTAGATTCTGGTTCAACCTGCTGCCCCCACCTCAGCAGCCTAAACGCACAGCACTGCTAGCTGGTGACCTGAGGCTGGTGATGCATGCACAATGAAATCATGACAGGAAAAAGAAAGAGTCATTTTCTCTCAACAAATCAAAGATGTTAGTTGCTAATTATCACATAATTACCATGAAATTTGTGGACTTGTAAAATTAAATGTTACCAAAATTTGTAAAATCATCTGTGGTATTAATTAATTCAACAACAAAAATAGAAGAAAATAATAAAAATCAGTAATTCTCTACTGCTGAAGTTGAGTAAAAACTGATTTGACAAATCATATTAGCAGAGACAATGCTACACAGGTTTAATATGTATCCTCTGACATCATTCAAATGTTAAATGTTCATCTGGTTGATGAATCCTGACCTGAGAGTTTCCAGTGTGCAGTGTGGACTCTCCAGTCCAGAAGACAGCTGCTTCACTCCAGAGTCCTGCAGGTTATTGTTACTGAGCTCAAGCTCTCTCAGACTAGAGGACTGGGGGCTGAGAACTGAGGACAGAGCTGCACAGCTTCTCTCTGAGAGGTTACACAAACTCAGCCTGGAGAGGAAATAATGAACATGAAGATGATGCTGGATATAAATTCTCCTCTCAGCACTAGTTAAAATCTTTGCTGTTATATTCTATACATATTGGAGATGTGACAGTTAAATATGACAGAATCAGAGATACACAGACATGTAATGATCTAAATCACTTGATATCAAAGCAATGATCAGTTTCTCTATCTCAGCCAGAATTCATATATCTGTGCTGTAAAATATATAAAGCTGAATCAAAGAAGATAAATTGGAAAATTCAAACATTTTCTTTCCTGTGAAAAATAAAATCCTGGTGGAAAACTTCTGCCAATCAGAATTTTGGACTTTTGGTAATGCTGGATATAAATTCAACTCTCAGCACTGGTTCAAATCTTTGCTGTTCTATTCTAAACATGTTGGAGATGTGACAGTTTAATGATGAACAGACATGTAATGATATGAATCACATGGTATCAAAGGAAATATTTGTCACTCTGTCTCAGCCAGAGTTCATATATGTGTGCTGTAAAATATATAAGGCTGAATCAAGGAAAGATAAACTAGAAAATTTAAACATTTTCTGTTGTTTGAAACATAAAATCCTGGTGGAAAACTTTTGCAAATCAGAAGTCCTGACATTAGAGAGGCTGCATCTTATAGTTTAGAAAAATGCCTCTAAAACAATGGGGAATTTGTTCTGACCTGAGATTTTCCAGTCTACAGTGTTGACTCTCCAGTCCAGCAGACAACTCTTTCATTCCTGAATCCTGCAGGTTATTATTACTAAGATCAAGCTCTCTCAGACTAGAGGACTGGGAGCTGAGAACTGAGGACAGAACTGCACAGCTTCTCTCTGAGAGGCCACAGCCACTCAGCCTGGAGAGAAAATAATGAACATGAAGATGATGCTGGATATAAATTCTCCTCTCAGCACTAGTTAAAATCTTTGCTGTTATATTCTATACATATTGGAGATGTGACAGTTAAATATGACAGAATCAGAGATACACAGACATGTAATGATCTAAATCACTTGATATCAAAGCAATGATCAGTTTCTCTATCTCAGCCAGAATTCATATATCTGTGCTGTAAAATATATAAAGCTGAATCAAAGAAGATAAATTGGAAAATTCAAACATTTTCTTTCCTGTGAAAAATAAAATCCAGGTGGAAAACTTCTGCCAATCAGAACTTTGGACTTTTGGTGATGCTGGATATAAATTCAACTCTCTGCAGTGGTTAAAATCTTTGCTGTTCTATTCTAAACATGTTGGAGATGTGACAGTTTAATGATGAACAGACATGTAATGATATAAATCACATGGTATCAAAGGAAATATTTGTTGCTCTATCTCAGCCAGAGTTCATATATGTGTGCTGTAAAATATATAAGGCTGAATCAAGGAAAGATAAACTAGAAAATTTAAACATTTTCTGTTGTTTGAAACATAAAATCCTGGTGGAAAACTTTTGCAAATCAGAAGTCCTGACATTAGAGAAGCTGCATCTTATAGTTTAGAAAAATGCCTCTAAAACAATGGGGAATTTGTTCTGACCTGAGATTTTCCAGTCTACAGTGTTGACTCTCCAGTCCAGCAGACAACTCTTTCATTCCTGAATCCTGCAGGTTATTATTACTAAGTTCAAGCTCTCTCAGACTAGAGGACTGGGAGCTGAGAACTGAGGACAGAGCTGCACAGCTTCTCTCTGAGAGGTTACAGCCACTCAGCCTGGAGAGGAAATAAAAGGGAAAAAACAAGAATTAATTTTTGTTAAAAGGATAGCTTAGTATTTAAATAATGATGAATAAATCCCACTATCTGTGTACTTACAGAGCTTTGTTGGAGGCTTTGACCACCGGCAGCAGCCTCAGAAGAGCCTCTTCTGAAGCAGAGTATTTCTTCAGGTCAAACACGTCCAGATCTTTTTCTGATGACAGTAAGATGAAGACCAGAGCTGACCACTGACCAGGAGACAGTTTATCTGTGGAGAGACTTCCTGACCTCAGCGACTGTTGGATCTCCTCCACTAGAGAACGATCATTCAGCTCATTCAGACAGTGGAACAGATTGATGCTTCTTTCTGCAGACAGATCCTCACTGATCTTCTTCTTGATGTACTCAACTGTTTCCTGATTGGTCTGTGAGCTACTTCCTGTCTGTGTCAGCAGGCCTCGTAGGAGAGTCTGATTGTTCTGCAGTGAAAGACCCAGGAGGAAGCGGAGGAACAAGTCCAGGTGTCCATTTGGACTCTTCAAGGCTTCGTCCACAGCTCTCTGGTAGAAATGTGTTGAATTGCCTCCAAACCCTTCAGGCCACCAGGATGTTGTTTGTTTTTTTAACAGCAGATTGACTCCAGAGTTGAAGAATGTCAGATGGACATGAAGAGCAGCCAGAAACTCCTGAACACTCAGATGTATGAAGCAGAACACCGTATCTTGAAACATCCCACAGTCCTCCTCTTTAAAGACCTGTGTGAACACTCCTGAGTACACTGAGGCTGCTCTGATATCGATGCCACACTCTGTCAAGTCTGATTCATAGAAGATCAGGTTGCCTTTCTGCAGCTGCTCAAAAGCCAGTTTTCCCAGAGACTCAATCATCTTCCTGCTCTCTGGACTCCAGTGTGGATCTGTTACAGCTCCCCCATCATACTTGACTTTCTTCAGTTTGGACTGAACCACCACGAGGCGGAGGTACATCTCAGTCATGGTCTTGGGCAGCTCTCTTCCCTCTCTGTTTTTCAACACATGCTCTAGAACTGTAGCAATGATCCAGCAGAAGACTGGGATGTGGCACATGATGTGGAGGCTTCTTGATGTCTTGATGTGGGAGATGATGGTGCTGGCCTGCTTCTCATCTCTGAATCTCTTCCTGAAGTACTCCACCTTCTGTGGGTCAGTGAACCCTCTGACCTCTGTTACCATGCCGACACACTCAGGAGGGATCTGATTGGCTGCTGCAGGTCGTGTGGTTATCCAGAGACGAGCAGAGGGAAGCAGTTTCCCACTGATGAGGTTTGTCAGCAGCACATCCACTGAGGTGGACTCTGTAACATCAGTCAGGATCTCATTGTTGTAGAAGTCCAGAGGAAGTTGACACTCATCCAGACCGTCAAAGATGAACACAACCTGGAACTCTTCAAACCTGCAGATTCCTGCTTCTTTGGTTTCAGTGAAGAAGTGATGAACAAGTTCCACCAAGCTGTACTTTTTCTCTTTCTGCACATTCAGCTCTCTGAAAGTGAATGGAAATGTGAACTGTATGTCCTGGTTGGCTTTGTCTTCAGCCCAGTCCAGAGTGAACTTCTGTGTTAAGACTGTTTTCCCAATGCCAGCCACTCCCTTTGTCATCACTGTTCTGATTGGTTCATCTGTCCCAGGTGGGGCTTTAAAGATGTCTTCTTGTCTGATGGTTGTTTCTGGTCTGTCTGGTTTCCTGGATGCTGTTTCAATCTGTCTGACCTCATGTTCATCATTGACTTCTGCAGTCCATCCCTCTGTGATGTAGAGCTCTGTGTAGATCTGATTCAGAAGGGTTGGGTTTCCTGCTTTTGCAATTCCTTCAAACACTTTCTCAAATCTTTTCTTCAGTTTGGTTTTGAATATGTGTTGACATTTGACAAAAGCCTCTGAGAGAAGAAACAACAATAAAAGATGAACTGAATTAACCTGAACCTTACAGTGGTAGAGCCAGGCAATTTTCAATGGGGTGGCCAGGATGGGACCAGTGGTCATTTTGGGTGGCACAGAAATCAATATTATATGAACATAAAAGTGTATCTAACTAGAAAATAACTTCATGTTTTAGGCACCTCCAACACATAATTCTACTTTATTTGGAATTCAGGCAGTGGTGGAATAGATGAGCAAAAGTAGAAAAGAAGCTTATACAATAGGTACAAAGTACAAACTGTTCTGAGAGCAGATGTTCAGCTCAGCTTATGGTTCTCAGCAGCACTATGAGCTCATTCTCTATCACACACACAGTCAGATACATAATTAAAAGGAGTTTTTTAATCAGTCTGACTACATTATATGTAACCAATAAATATAAACAAAATATACATAAAACCAAGAATTATTGGTTCAGAATAAATATCAGACAATATCAGAGAAGGTAACAACACTGGAGCAGCCAAGTGTATGAGTGAAAGAGTTGGTATACCTGGAGGTCCACTTGGGCCAGTGGTCAGTGGAGGCTCCTCTCTCTTTCTCTCTGAGTCTGTCTGTTCTTTCTCCATCTCGCCCTGTCTGTCACTCTCCTGTTCCCCATTAGGAAACTCTGAATGAATAAACAACGATTGACAAAAATGAGAAGATGTTATAGAAAATATGAATCATAAAAACATTTTCTTATGAGTGCATCATTTAATAATATTCAGCCGAGGGTCTGTTTAGGTGCCAGTTTAGTTAATCAGAACTGCTTGTTGAATGGTTGAACAGCTTTGAAACTCTGTCGCCCAACACCTTTCCGACTTTGGAACTTTGAATTGTTCTGAACCTGATGATCCAACATTCACTCCGACTTTACAGTGATTGCTAAGGTTTGTGGAGGAGAGAAACTTCGCTCTCAAGCTTCCTTTTTAAAATTCATTGCACAGCTACTTCTGTCACTTTTCATGTGAGTGCAACACCATAAATCCCCTCCAGGAGACACTTCCTGGGAATGTTCACCTTTATCCCCGAATTTAAGCAGTTATCATGTCTCCCCCTCATTCTATGGTGGCCTGCAACACAAAGACTGGAAACAAGGGGAAACAGCAGCCTGGTTGATGTCCAAAGGTAACATATGCTGTTTCCACTACAGGAACTCAACGTGTATCCATTGTTACTGGTTCTGCTTGTGTTTCCACTGTTCTCCCCTCACTTTGAGGATGAGTTCCTGAACCTAAATGATATTTAATCCAAGTTCTGGTTCTCTCAGAGGAAGGAAAGCAACAGCTGGTTTAACGCAGGAATTAATAATACAGGACATGAGTTTAAACAAACATTGCAGGGAAATTAGTTTCAGTATACAGTATACTCTGCCTACTGTCACAACTCCACACAGTTGACCAATGTGGACCAAACAGTGTAAAGTGGGTGTGATTGTTGGTTTTGGAGCAATCCAACAAAAATTGTTGGACTTAGCCCTCTAGAGGAGGTCTGACTATCCAACAAGTGCTTCAGCTGGAGCACACTGAAGCCTTAAGATTCACACCTGGACTCATGGGACTCTAACGACTGACAGGCAGATGGAATAATGACCCACATGTGGCTTAATAATGGTGAGTTCAGACAGAACATTAAGTGAATTTATCATGCAGCGCGTATCGCTGGGCTTTATGAACATACAGAGAGGAGAGAGAAAAATGAGAGAAACTGGGGGGAAATAATAGAAAGAACCAGAGTTCCTACTGAGTTCTGAGTTCAGTCAGAGGCTGAACTAAACACAAACACACAGAGGCACACTCCCAAAGACACAGTTGGTGTGTCTGTTGCTAGCTGGCTAACAGTTAATGTACAGTTGGTATTTTGGCTGTTGAGCCAAATAAACACAAATTATCCAGTAGTAAAACTTGTGCGAGTAACACAAAGTGAAAATTGGCTTTGTGTTGTGTCTAAACACAGCTTTAAGGTGTAAACATCCCTGCAGAGGTTAAACACCTGTGACTTCCCACCAGTCAGTCAGAAATAAAGAAGACTTTTGGATGAGAGGAGAAACACCTTGAAGAATCTAAAACAAGTCCACCAACTGTTGACTGAGCACTTCTAAATATCTTTGTAACATCACATTTATAATCTTTCCATGACTTACCGGAAGGATCTGAGATGGTGTTTGACAAACGTTTCACTAGATCATTCCTATTGATCTTCCCCAAAACCATTTTGGTCACTTTAATAGCATCTTCACAGTATTTCTCGACCATCTGATCCACTGTTTCAGTTCTGTTTGCTTTCTCCAGTCGACTCTTTGGGATTGCTTTGAAGCCTCCAAGGACCCCCTGCTGATACAGGTACCACTTGAATTTTTCAAAGTCCTCAGATCCCAAATCCTCCAAACACTCCAAGAGAACCTCTGGAGGTGTCGCCATCTTTTGTCCTGCTAAGATCTGAAAGGTATGACAAAAATCTGTATTTGATTAACAATTAAACAGTTAATTTTCTGGATTAGCAACACTGAAGTATTGATTGATATTATTAAAAATAGAACTGGAAGAGCAGGTTACCCAACCTATTTCCTGACAAAGCACAATACAACTATTAATGAAATGGATTTAGGTGCAGATGAATTGAATGATTTTTTGTTAATATTGGACCTAATTTAGCTCAAGGAGATTATTAAGCCTAGCAGTAAAGATGATGTGATGTTAATGTTGATTGATTGATTTATTGAACAGGATAGTGTGCAGTATTAAGCATCAATGATGCACTGCACTGGAGTTAACTTGAAGCTAAGTTGTATCCATAGTCCATTACAATCAAAACATACAACAGCACAACAACAAACAGTACAAAGCAAAAAACAAACAAACAAACAAACAAAAAACACAAAGGAAATAAATGGAAATAAACAATCCATGTTAATAAGGGGAACAGATGAAATGATTGACTTTGTTAAAACATTTAAGAGTACGAAGTCTACAGACTGGGATGGAATTGACTGACTATGGTTAAATATTATTGAGTGTGTGGTGAAACCACTGACACATATTGTCATTGTCCTGTCACAGTCCTGTCTGGTCTCATTGTGTTTTCTGGGTTTTGGTTGTCTGTTTGCTCTGTGTGTCCCTCCTGTGTTCCTGTACTCCTCCCCAGCCTGCTTTTCCCTCCACACCTGTCCTGCATCAGCCTCGTCAGCCCTGCCCTGTTCCATTTGTTCTCCCAGCCAATCGGCTCCCTTCCTGTTCTCCTGCCTAGTCACCTGTTCCCTGTTCCCTCGTTAGTTCTGTCTGTATTTAAGTCCAGTTTTCAGTTCAGTCTTTGTTGAATAGTCTGTTCATTCTGCCTGTTCCTGAGCTACAGTTGTTGTTAAGTTTCAATAAATATCATCCAGTGGATAAATATATATAATAAATGATTAAAAAGATATATGGTCAGAAAGGCAAGAAGTTCTACTTTTACACCATCAAACTAGTTGGAAACATCACATGATCATTTATAACAGTAGTTAAAGCGAGGGCGTAGGTTTGGTTTAACTCTGGTAGGGACATTTGATGTTGGACGGTGTAAATAATTGTGTGTGTGTACTTGCTCTCTATCACTCTTTTCTCTTTCATAGAAACATGTTCACACACACATAAAGAGCCTGACTCTGCTAAATGTTTACTTTACTCAATATGCATTTACTGACTGACCTGAAACTGGACTGTATCATGATGTTTTCTCTGATCTTTACGTTTTATTTTATTGATCGACTACTTAACTATAAATCTGAGACCAAAACTAACATTTAAAATGAACATATCATAGACTGTCACAATAAATGTGTAGAAACCTGTAGGTAATGTGCTGCTCTGTAACTCGCTGCTGTAGGTTTTCAAACCTCACCTGAGATTCTGTCCTTCTTTCAGTTTGTGGATTTGGGCGACTCAAGAGTTTCATGACACAGTGATGCTCAAACCTCTTTAAATGCTTTACTAATTGTATGCAGAACTAAGTTCATGTACATTAGTAAAATGTGCTGTTTAAACACACTTGAGTATTAAATGTGTCCAGTATAATAAAATGAACATTCTATAAGTGTACTTTAACTACACTATTACGCTCACAGTGTTTTAATACACTTGCTGAAAATATGTCAATATATGTAAGATACTGTTCTAGTATTTAACAGCAATTATCTTAAAAGTGCACTCAAATTTTTAGTAATATATTTCAATGGTTTTTATTAAAAGTACACTATTTCCATTTAACATAAATGTGGTAAATATACTATTGAGTATTTCATGATAGCATAAAATTAGTATACTTTCTATTTACAATAAGTACTTATATAAATGTACTTGAAACATACTCTGCAATACTTCAATGCACTTTAAATACACTGGAGAATATTTTTTTACTTGTACTGTATAAATGGTCATGTGAGAATTGTTTTCCTTTCATATATGGTTGTGAACTCAATCTTAACTGCAGCTATTAAACATTATGTTGGTTAAAAACCTTCCAAAATAACTGCATTGTCCTGCAGTAGCAGCACTAAACTGTAAAATTTATATAAAACTGCAAAATGTCTTTAACTGATTTTGTTTGTCGTTATTTGAATCTAACATTTTTATGTTATAGATTTGTTGTTGTGAGTTGACAGAAACAAATGGAGCAGGTCAAATTTTGCAGTTATTTTGAGTATAAATTTACAGTAAATTACTGGCTACTGAGTTGCATTACTTTTACAATATATACTGTAATTATACAACAGCATACTGCTATATCACAGTAATCTAGTGGACATTTTACATTCAGTAACTCACAATACAGAACTTGAAAATATGCATTTGGACAACTGTGTTGCCTTTCAATAACAGCAAACTGACTGCAAGATTAATACACAACACATTAAATATCATTAATATTTCAGCATCCTAAAGTACATTTAAACCCACCTGAGTCGCAGGAGAGCTCGCACCGTCGTCCATCTTTAATGACCTGCAGGGGGATGAATGTATGACCAATCAGATTCAGGCGTAAAAACAGAATCAAAATTTGTACTCTTAACTTGCAGTTTGCAGTTTTAACTTCACTGTCGCAACACAGGGAGGAAATTTGTGTGTTCGTCTCTCAGACTTTTTGAAACTTGATTATACATTCACAAACTATTTCAGAAGCTCTAAACATTTATGATTATTATTTGATTTGATTCCATGATGCTATACTTCCTGTTACATCCCCCAAAGCATTATGGGAACCGTAGTTCCATAACTGAGAGCACAATTATTCCCTAAATCAAATGAAGACAAAGAACAAAGAATAATAATAATAGTGATAAAATCCATGAATATGAACTTTTGTTCATGTTGACATCACTAATGCTCAGACTTTAAATCCTCTGCTCTAAATGTAACATTCTTCATCTTCTCTTCACTTGAATCTCATAATGACTGACAGAGTTATTTCTCTCAGGGTCAATCTGTGTTCAGTCAGCACTTCAACATGCTGCTTGTTTCTTAGTTTTACTGCTGAACATCTGCTGAAATGACAAACATCCCTGCAGATTTTATCAGCTGTTTCCAATAAATGTTAATTAGGTGAGTTGTTCAAACTGTAAAGTGAAACCTGTCTGTTGTCTGCTGACAAAAAAGATAAAAATACTTAAATATTGTTATTAGAATTGTACTAATGACTTTAGTAAAATGACAACAAACACAAAGAGGGACAGAGAAGCAGAGTGAAGCTATTTCAACAATATTTCCAACACATGGAGGCTGTTAGCTCACTGTCATTCTTCATCCTCCCACCAGATGGAGCCAAAGTCAACAAAGCTTCAAATCTTACACATAGTGTCTGTAAGAACATTGATCAGATCATTAGTGTCTGGATCAATGATTGAAAATGACTCTGCAGGCTGATGTGTGTTGTGGGTTTGTGTTAGTTGACGATGTATCATCTCTGGTTACAGAGAGTTGAAGTGCTGGGAGTCAGCAGATATCACAAACACAAACAGCTGATACATCAGTGAGCCCACTTTTCTGCCCTTTCTGTGCTCAAACTGATTATTAAAGTCAAACTGGATGAACATGAAGCATCTGATACTAATAGTCAACAGCTGTGTGTGATAACCTGTATTTTATGCATTATGATGACAGCCTGCAGGTGCTGCAGCTCTTCTATTCTGCTTCACTGTCTTAAAAATATATGATGTTTCAAATCCATCAAAGTCATGATTGAGCCCAAGCCTGAAGGAAACTGAGATGTATTATTTTGTCCATATCTTCCAGCCCTAACTTATGGATGATGTAATAATAGTGTGAGTCAGAGAAAGCTGCCATCAGCTGCTGTACTTCTACTATCAGTCCACTAGATGGCGTCATGAAGCTGCAGTGAAGTGAAGAGCAGCACACATGATGCATGGAGGAGGATTTACATCCACTGACTCACACTGACTGAATTTCATTCATATTCAGTCAATTCAACACCAATAAACAACATGTCAATAGTTTCAGTTATCTATTAGTTCTCTTTGATGTTGTTGTCACATTAGTAGTGCACATGACGCACAAACACAAATGTATTAAATGATTAGAATCAGGGCTCATTTACTTTGATATGACTTCTTTTACAGTAAATACAAACTTGTTAAACAGCAGCAGATGTTAGATCTTAACTGCTGTCAGACATTTAACAACACAGATAAAATGTCATTTGGTGTAAAGTGAAACTATTTTATAGCCTTTTTTAATTGAGTAGTTTAATTTGGATCAAATTGTGCATAAAGCCGACAGTGTTTTAATGTGGTGATGGTACACGTGAACTTCTGAGAGAAACTCAGTGGTTACAGATGAACTCTGATTATAAAGATATATGAAGCAATAAATACACACATCATCAGCTCCTGTCTAACTGCATATACCAGTAATACGTCCTTATAAAGCAAGAACACAAGTGGACTGTATGCATGTTATTGTAGCAACATTGAACTTGATGACGTCCTCTGACTGTCCCTCCACATCAGTCAATACAATACATTTGATTTAAAGCTTCCACAGGAAACAGTAGCAGGCCTTTACTGTAGTGTCTGACTTTACGCTGCTGGAAACAACCTTAAAAAAGTAGATTTAGTTTGATTTGTGAGAGCTGAAGAAAGGAAATAATCATCAGCTGTTCATTAATATTGTTTGATTCCAGTAAATCAATCATTTAACAACATGTAGATTTATCTTCCAACATGAGAGTTCTCCAAACTTTCTGATGAAATAAAAACATCACACAGCAAGAAACAAACCCTGAAGTTACTAAAGAGAAAGTTCAACTATGAAACAAAGCAAACTTACAGTTAACATCCAAACTGCTGAAGACAAAGACTCTCCACTCCACGTCTGTCAGAAAAGTGTTTGCCACAGGTGAGCTGTTTCCTGGAACGAGTCAGAGCTCCACCTGTAGAGGAGGAGGGACAGGTAGGAAGACTCACAACATGATGACACTTTATGGATGTTTGTCACTCATTTATTCTTCATGTATTTGTAGATTTATTGTTGTATTGATGGTTTCTCAGTGTTTAACTGTGTGCTGTTAGAATAAATAACTCATCATGACGTTCATGTGAAGAGAAGCTGAACGTTACATTTAGATTAATCAGATTTAAGACATTTAACTGACAGGTCATTGAGTTCATTGAGTTATAAAATAACTGATAAAAATTATTAATGATCTACAGACGCCTCAATAAACATGAATTATAATCCTTCATAGAACAACTTGAGTATCAAAGTCCAGTTTCTGTATCAGGATCTGATGTCAGGATTCTACTTTTATGCTTTTATTATGAGTCAATGTTTAACTGAAACACAGAGTCACATCAGGAATTCTTAACCAACCAGGTTTTATATATTTAAGATTGTCAAGCCAGCCGTCGTTGTGTCCGTTCAGTCCTCAGTCCCACAGAGCAGGTACCCACCAAAACCACATAGAAACCAGTTAAACCAGTTCAATCTAAAGGAAACAGAAGAGGATTCATTCATAAAAATCTAAATTAACACCAACACTGCAACAAAACAGGAGAATTGAAACATTAGATCTCTGTCATCTAAAGCCGTATTAATAAATGATCTAATCTCAGATCATCATATTGATTTATTGTCTTAGTGAAACCTGGCTGTGAAGAATATGTCAGCCTAAATGAATCCAGTCCTCCCAGTCATATTAATACTCACATTCCTCCAGACACTGGCCGAGGAGCTGCAGCTTAATGATCAACTCTAGACCTGAACTTCCTTATAACTCATTAGAAAGTCTTGTTCTTAGTCTCTCAGCCAACCTGGAAAACTTTACAGCCAGTTCTATGTGTTATAGTGAAGCGTCCTCCTGGTCCGTACTCTGAACTCTTATCTGATAAACACTCTTACAGAAAGTTGCAGAAAGCAGACAAACACACCTGAAACACACAGCAGCACATTTTCACCACTGTTGAAAAGATATGATGCAATTATGCTTAAAGCTGTAGTGAAAACATGTAGAGTTGAGGAAGAAGAGAGATCCGTGTACGCTTCAGTTCAATAACTGAGACCTGAGATAAACTGAGACTGTTGTAGCATCAAAATATATAAAGACAAACATATATGTTACTGATAAAATGACTAAATAACAGAAACTATCTACAATATAGTGTATTCATTTTAAAAAGTAAATATCATGAACTTTACAAAGGCAGTATTCATGCGCGACTATGTATTTTATTACAGTAGGTGTTTCTATTATTTTGTCCCTCTGCTATCTGGACTCATCATATTCACATCTTGGTGTGAAATTGACTTCATAGTAATATTTGCTGCTGCTGAATCTCTGTTCATGTAGCCTCTCTGTCTTTGTTGTCTACCTGCTACATTTTGAATCAACGCTGATGAAAAGTAAGCATCATTTTTCAGCTCTTCATGTGTATAAAGGCTCTGTGATCCCGGCCAGGAGCAGCTGCCAGCACAAATACAACAAGGACTGCGCTCATTCATGCATGCTTATAGGAGCTCAGCTGTGTGTGTGTGGCTGACAATACCATATGTTTGTATTAGTGTCAACAAATCCTGTCAAATGAATGAATTATCATTTCTCAATACTTAACAACCTCCCTACCCGACCTCCTATCCCATTTGTTCCCACTGAAAATGTTTTTAAAAAGCTGAATGATTTCCTAAAACAACAGGGTTTTGTAGTTTGAAGCAAATGTTATTCAAACAGGAATATATATGGGATTAGTTTGGGACTATTTTCTATGGGAGTGTATCGCTGCCACCATGAGAAAGAAATATTTGCTGAGTTTGTGGATACGAGAGAAAAGCTTTTCATTAGAAGAAGAAAGTTACTGGTTATGATGATTTTTGGTCAAAAAAAGTTTTTGATAATAAAAATGTAAAAAATAGATTAAAGAGTAAAACAAACAGAAATAAAACAACACAAATATTTTTATAAAGTAAAATAAAAATTTATTTTTAATAAAAATGTAAAATCATCAGTTTTCTGCCACCAGATGGCAGCAGGACATCAGACGCTGTTACTCCACAATGAAAACAGTGAATCGTATTAAAGCTTCAGTGCAGTTGGTTGAATGATTCAGTAGAACAGCTCGTTAATTAATTAAATATTTTCTACTAATGTGGAGTTTGTTTGGAGTTTTGTCAGCAACTTGTGTTGAGCTGCTTACATGGCAGAAGACCATTTCTGACCCATTAAAGTTTACTGGTGTGTAATGGACATTATGGCCTCCGGGGGGCGCCAGTGTAACAGCTGACTGCATTTTCTCTTTGCAACATTTAAACCCTCCATGTTTGCAAATCAATAATACTACATATAGATGTTTTTCTGAACGTGTCACTACCTAGAGTTTGGGACTTCATCTTTTATATTCAGAGACACTTTCAAATCTTAAATATCTTTTCTTTTGTGTGTATCGGCTTATATTTCATTTTAGCCTTAAACCGTCGTAGTGAGGACATTTCTGCATTATTTCAACTTCATTTCAATGTTAGACCAACAATAAAAATGTAAATAATAAATAAAACGTATGATAACAATATAATAAAACGATATTAACCAAACCAACAGGAAAAAAAACGATGAAGATAACAAAGATATAAATTTAAGAGCTGACAGTCATATTAAAAAGATATTTCCTTTAAAAACACATCAGGAGTTTGCTAATCAAAGATCCATGAAGACTGAAAGCAGCCTCACTTGTCGACCAATAAACCGTCAGCCGATCTCTGGTGGAGTTATTTTTGTGTTCTGTACATTACAGTACGAACATCAGTGTTATTGATCGGCTCGTGTGTTGAATTCCATACAGTGGCAGCTGGTGATAGAAATATGGGGGGACAAACTGAAGCAGCACTTCATGGCTCAGCAAAAAAAGAAAAGAAAAAGTAAACAAATCTAAAAACAACACAACACTGTAATGTTGCCTGAACACTTCTTGAACATAAAGTTTGTTCTTCTCAATGACTTTCTGGCTCAAGTCGGTCGGCCGAGTCTCTTTTCCACTGACGGTACGACCAAATATGCATTCAGCCTCTCCCGGGTGTTTCTGAGAAAGGTTTGAATCCTCTTCAAGGTTGAGAAGCAGCTCTCAGCTTCCACCGTGGTCATGGGTCATGGGTGTGGAGATGAAAAGGTCCACAGCACCACGACAGGCTTTGATGATGAGACTCAGCCGTCTTCAGCTCGCTTCCATCGAGCGTCGGATCGGCCGTCGTGCCGTTGCTCAGTGCATCTTCAGGAAACGCCCCGTCGTACTGTTCAAACCTGCCCCTGCAGCGAGCTGCCTCTGACTAGCTGGTCTGTCAAGGAGAAGTGTTGCCTGGTGTCCCGGTACGCTATCACAGACCTACAGAGACAAGAATGACAAAAATAATATGTAGAGACGACTAAATACTCATTTCACCCACATCACCTAAAGCTACAACAGGCAACAGTCTAAATAAGGAGCTGAAGTCATTTTTACAGTCTATGAAGTCATAAAAACAGCAGGACCTTAATTTATAGAGCTGCTGCTGCCATCTGCTGGACAAAATGTCAACATGTGAACGCTGCACATCATTGCTTCAGTCTTGTAGTAAAGAATCCTGAAGTTAAAAACATCTTGAAATGAAATTCCCTCGTTGATCATATATCTGATGTAACAACTGTCTATTTAATGCTAAATACAATCTTCATAGAAAATCATCTGCAGCATCACTAATGATTCTCATTTATTCAAAAAAAACATTTTAACTTTCAGAAAAAGTCAAAAAAAACAAGATGAAAAAAGACAAAAAAACCTAAAATAAAACATGAAAACAGTAAAAGACGTCACGTAGTTACATAACAGACATTCAAACCTTCTAACACAAATAAAAATATATTTTTTAACAAAAGTTTATTCAGTGTCGGTCCAGACTGAAATATCTCTACAACTACTACAACTATTAATTATAATAAAGAAGATAAAACTTTGTATTCATATTTATTATGAACGACAAATATTGATAAACATGTACAGAATATATCTACAGATTTGGATTATAATGAAAATGTTTTAAAGATTATAACGAGTTTAGTCTCATTATTAAAAGTCCTGCATGAAAAACCCTCCTGCAGTAAAAGTACATAAGTATTATGAGCTTGATGTAGTTAAAGTATTGCAGTAAAAGTACATAAGTATTATGAGCTTGATGTAGTTAAAGTACTGCAGTAAAAGTACATAAGTATTATGAGCTTGATGTAGTTAAAGTATTGCAGTAAAAGTACATAAGTATTATGAGCTTGATGTAGTTAAAGTATTGCAGTAAAAGTACATAAGTATTATGAGCTTGATGTAGTTAAAGTATTGCAGTAAAAGTACATAAGTATTATGAGCTTGATGTAGTTAAAGTATTGCAGTAATTAATGAATGAATACTTTTACTGTAGGAGGGTTTTAATGCAGGACTTTTACTTGTAATGGAGTATTTGTACATGCAGTATTGTGTAGTGAAGTAAAGGATCTGAGTACTTCTTCCACCTCTGGTGTCGGTTGAATCTCTTCTGGACTTTACTCAGACTAAATAAACATAACTGTCGACTCTGAGAACGACTGACGGCGTTTTTCATGACTTTCTAACATTTCATAGACTCGACACTTGTATGATCAATAAAACTAATGGATCCATGAATCAGAAACGGTTTGTTCCTTGTTGTCATGGTCCGTCCTGCAAGAGGGAGAATCTGAGCAGAAACCTGCAGCCAGACAGCGAGGCAGAGAGAGCCAATAGGGTCCTTTGGCTCGTGGCTCCTCTCGTGGGTTCGGCCCTCCGCGGACAGGTATAGAGGCTTCATGACCGCCGGCAAACAAACACCATCTTATGGTAAACATGTCAATATTTACTCCTGTAGTCATTGATTGATTGTCATTTACCGTTATCACTGTGTTCCGTGTAATTATCATTTTGATAACAGTAACAATAGAAATAAATCAATGAAAAAAAACCAGTCCAAATTACGTCTTCAGATCATTTCCAATGTTTCAAATACTCACACAGTAAAAATATGTTCTGCAAAATGTAGAAGACTGCCATGAAACAGTTATACATTTACCATTTAAAGACATTATTATTATTATTATTATTATTATTATTATTATTATTATTATTATTATTATTATAAGAGCAGAAACAGATGTGATTTGTCTTTATGATTGGAGATAAATGTCCAATCAGAAGCAGAGACATCCAGATATTAAAAGAACAACATAAAAGCAGCAAATATACAAAAATCCCTGAAATAAAGAAGCAAATATACGGTTCAGATTTCAACATAAATGTGGATTGTAAAGCTGCGACACAAATAAAGTTTGATTTTCCAACATGTGAAAATGTTCAGGACTGTAAAATCAGACACATGTTTATTTCTGATAATAAGAGTTTCTTAACGGACTGTAAAAGTCTTGTTTGGTGACATTTGGAGAAAGATTTAGTTTTTCCAAACCTGCATGTTCAGCATGATGGAAATAGAAAACAGCTGTTAGTTTGGATGAAGTTTGACAGCAGGAGTCCAGATGTTTTCTTCATCTTTCAAATGAAGTGAAAAAGAGAAAAATGAGAGTTTTTCTGTGATAAAGTAAAGTGGAGAACTGTACCTGGATCTGTAGATGTGATGGTTTCTCCTCCATGCTTGCAGCTCTGTGTGCAGTCTGTGTTTGGATGTTGAGCTGTGAGCTTTTGACTTTCTTCTTGGTTTCCTCTCTCAGCTCCTCGTCACATACCTGATCTGACCTCTGACCTCTGACCCGCTGATCGTCACAGCAGAAGAAGACAAACGGACGTCTGTATTCACTTTGTGTGCAGAAAGTTAACCGACACACGTGTTTCACTGTTTTCTTCCTGGAGAAGAAAACACTTGCTTTTTGTCCAAAGCACATTTTCCAAATATAACTATTAATGTTGATGATTTATATCAAAATGTGACTTTTCATTCAAAGTTGAGTTGTGTGAAGGTTGTAGAAATGAGAAACTGACCCTGCGCTAAACTGTGTGTGAATAAACAATAGAACTATTAATAATGTTCAGCTTATTATTAGAGTGCCATTTTTCTGAATCTGACAATAAAGATCAAATGAAAGCTTCTATTATTATTTAGGATCCTTTTTTATTGGACATAACAGGTGATACTGCAGTTCCATTTATTTCTGCCTGAGTAACATAAACATACAAATGATCAACTTTACTTGGTACAACACAAAAACAGGAAATAAGAAACATTTCAAACAGATTGTAAACAGATTGATGATCCTGTAAATGAGCTTTTTATTGTGGATATTTAGTAAGGCGCTAAACTGTCAGCTGTTTGTCCTCTAATATTCTGTTCACATACAGCCAGAGCTGCAACAATTAGTCCATTCATTGATTATCCATCAACACTAAATTTACACTTAATCATCATTTGAGTCATTTTGAAGCAAACATTTTCTGCTTTTAGCTTCTCAGGTGTGAAGATTTAATGCTTTTCTTTGTCTTACATGATAATAAACAGAATATTTGACTGTTCTGGACTTTAGTTCAGACAAAATGAGACATTTAAAGACGTCGCCTTTGACTCTGTGAAATTACAACCAGCATTTTACACAATTTACACAATTTCCTGACATTTTATAGACAAAACCATGAATTGATGAATCTATGAATCATAATGTTTATTTACAGCTCTACATGCACATCCAGTAGAGACACATAAAAACATGTCGCTTTCTGAATTGACTATATGATTAAAAAAACAACTAATTGAACAACAAATAAGAGTAAAAACAACAAAGAGCCTCTATAGGCCAGCGGATACTGACTGTCATTATGTGTGTTATAGTTAGTCAGCAAAACTCTTCCAACATTTTTAAAAACCTTGGTCACAACTTGACGTTTCAGTAAACTTTCAGCCGCTGGTGGTTTTCTCTCTGAGAGCTTCTGAGTTTCACTGAGACTCATAAGGATCAAAGCCACGACCTCCGAACCTCCAAACAGTCCTCTAACAGACTGAGCTATCTGCTCTGAGAACATCAGCTTCTTTTTTACAGCTTTTTAAATGTCAAACAAACTGTCAGTCATGTGGAAACCATGTTGGTTTAGAAACTGCATTTACAAGCAGTGAGAGATCAGGTTGGTACTAAATAACATGAGAAAGTTTCTCTAACAGGAGGAGACTCTTCCTCCTACAGAGAACACAGAGACACTGAGGAACCAGACCCGACCCAAAACCCAGCATACAGAGGCTGAGTGAATGTGGTGTTGAAGGTGTGGAGGTGGATCAGTGTGTCAGAGGAGACTCTGTAGAAGGACAGAGTGCCAGCAGGACAGTCCACATACACTCCTACTCTGTTAGAGACAGAGGAGGAGGAGGAGGAGGAGGAGGAGGAGGAGGAGGAGGAGGAGATGGATGTTTCTATGTCATTGTGCCAGACAGAGTAACGACCACCATCAGAGCAGATCAGACTCCAGGACTGATCATTCCTTCCAAACAAACAGTCATCACTGCGTCCTTTCCTTCTGATTCCTCTGTAACTCAGTGATATTTCAACTCTTCTTCTCCACTCGACCTCCCAGTAACAGCGACCAGTCAGATCATTTCTACACAGCAGCTGATAAAAGTGTAAAGTGTGTGACATTTCATTATCTACTAGCTATGAGTTGCTAAAACATTTCAGGCTCAAACATTTCCTCCATGGCAGCAATTGCCGGTATCCGTGTGTATATGTAGATTGTCCGTGTACGTTCACAAGGTGGAAGAACCTTTTGAGTCACATATATCAAAAACACAGGAATCTAGAAACACCACATGTTCAGTTCACTACATTTTCTTGTCAGGCGTGTGGATGACAGGAACTTTCAACAGAGAAGGACTATTTTAGTCACGTAAATCAACATCTTAGGCAATATGAAACCATAACCTGTATGTTTGAAGGATGTACTTTCCAGACAAATATATATAGCACCTTTAACTCTCGTAAAAATCAAAAACATCATCGCCACAACCAAACCCCATAGGCAAAATCAGTCATTTTAGTAACTACAGCACATCTGCTTTCCTTTCAGTACAGTTTGTGTTATTGTATGACTTTGGTGAATCTAAACTGTCCTTTTTAAAACACTGAAGTCACTATGGAGCGATGGAGGCGATGGAGTTTGGTTTGCTTGGATAGGGCAATATTTTATGATGTAAAGGCAGTTTCCTTTCAGTAAAGTCTGACGGTAAAGTAAAGCGGTGAAAATATTATAACGTACACTTAATCTAATATTGTTTGTTTTAGATGGAGCTGTTTTTTAAGTGTCTAAAATATGTTGTGTTGCTGACCCTGTCCACAGCAGCTCATTTTCCGTTTTTGCTTGTTGCATGTTCAAAGTGATAGTTCAGGTTCTTACCTATATAGTGACATTAGCTGCTACTTACTAGTTTAATAGATTCTCCAGTTTGACCCATCAGCTGCTTCCCTGTCTTAAAACACAGTGTTACTATTTCAAGTGTGGACACAGCTGAGAAAAGTTTTTGAAGGATGCACAACACATGTTTTGGGATTCATTGTCCAGGATCTTTTCCCAACCCTCTTGCTTGCTAACTGCTAACTACATTGTTTCTGGAGCTCGACACAACAGAGCCCTCGTCACTGTTTGTTCTGACAACTTGTAGTTGAAATTGTAGCATAGTGATACAGTGATGGTAAGAGTGTACTGGATTTCTATCTATGCTAAGTGTGAACTCTTACCATAGATAAGAACCCCAACTATCACTTTCATTACATGAATGCTTCAGTTGTTGCTCAAATTTCAGTTTGTAAAACTGCATTTTTACAAACTTTGAACATCACAGTTTGACCAGCACTGGGACGCAGCTCATTGTTCATGTTTTATCCAGCAGGATAGTGAACGTGCAGAGGCAGAGTCAGGGATTGCACAGACAACAACGGGCATCTATGCGATTCGAGTGGAGGCTGCCGGTCCTGAAGATGAGATGTATGCAGATGTTGGTGTTGTACTTGAAGGTGTGGAAGTTCTGCAAAACCTACAAAGTATCACCTTTGCAAGTCTGATGGTTTTTTGTTTCATTGATGTGCTGAACTTGCCGTACCCTAAGGACCTCAAGTGCACAGTTGAAGGGTTTCAGAAAATCCTGATGGACCTGGACTTCACCAAAAATTCAAGTACTGAAGATTAAATTCAGTGACTGCATTTTGCACTAATAGATTATTATTTCCCTCTGGGAAAAACATGCAAACAAGTGGTTGATTTCTGCAAGTTTTGCCACTTACCAGAGTGAACCTGAATATTCTGTTTATATTCCTTTATTCAAGAAACATGTGAAAGTGGTAGAAAGCTCCTCAACAACTGAGCCTTGTTACAGTCTTCTGAATTATGGTCTAAGGGATTTCTTGAATTGATAATGTGATGTAAGCAGTACAGTCACCATGATTTACCTGTCTATCTCTAGTTCCACACAGTTGTTAAGCACAGTTTGTAAGAGAGTTTCTTGTTGCTACAGAAAGGTCTGTTTATAATATACAGTATATTCTTGGTCATGCAACAAGCAGCAAAGTGTTTAAGGCCGACTGGCCTCACCTGAGCCTTCACAATGTTTTTGATTCTAATTTCAAGATTAGATTCTAGGAATTGTTATGCTTCTGAAATTACTAATCATAGTTCAGGGTTACCTTAAATTAGCCTTTAACTGTTTGCCTGTCTTTATAGGCATTCGTCTAAGTGGTCAACTGCACTGAAATAAGTAAATATTTGAAAAGGGAGCACTTTCTTTAACCTCGTGCATGTAAGAACGGTATTTTCTTTTGTTTTTCTTTTTTGTTTTGTTTTTTTAAATAGATTTTTAATATATTTGTTGTTCACATGTTTTGGTTGCTCTTTTTGTTGGTGTGTGCTGTATGTCAGTGTGTTATGTTGTTGAATGGAAATGGTGTAGTGTGATGTTGTTGTATGGCGACGTTTTGCTGCCTTTGACTTTCTGCAATACCCAAACTGGCCACATGCTCCACATAAATATTAAATTAATCAAATGTGAAGGTAATCTGACTGTTTTATGTTTTCTTTTTAATGTATTTTAGTTATTGTTTAAGGTGGGGGGGGGATTAGCAGCCATATATTCCTCTGTTCCCCATTGCTTCTATTAATCTGTTTAGCGTCATCAGGTTAGGCTAACCTATTGTTGCTAACTCTGGAGCTAACCCCCATGCTGCAGCATTTATTAACTGACTGACACACTTTAGTCTGTACTGTAAAAAAGACGAGAGAAGGAGAGAGAGACAGCAGCAGTGGTCGAGCGAGCTAGAGAGTGAATGAAGACAGAGAGGGAGCGCTGGTAGCGAGAGTGCCGGTGAATCAGATCAATAAAACGTTATTTTCTGATTGTTTCACAGCGGTTATGTTTCGGAGGACAAATAGACACGCCCACATCTCCACGCCACCCTGCGGCTGAACGCCGCAACGCCTGATTGGGTCTGAATCCGGCCTTACTGTTCACCTTTTCCTCTGCTCTGCTCACATTCACCGTCACTTTTCTGACAATCGCTCTCTCGCTTAAACACTCGCTCACGTACTGCCCTTTTCTTTAAAAGGAGCTACGCAACCTGCAGTTTCCATGGCAACGGCACAAGACGTTGACTCACGTTTCGAAACAGCGCTGCTCAGAGGCTCCCAAACACTGTTGATTTCCGAATGAATGGATATTTGGCGTTATTTTTGGCATTTACTGTTATAGCAGAAACACTGTTCATAGTTTTCAAAATGATACATTTAAAATACATTGGGTTTATTCATTTAAAGTGCATTAATTTGATGCATTTTAAGTTAATTGGGGATATTGCATAAACCTGGTTATTATTTCTTTTAAACACATTGGATTTATTAATAAGAATACATAACCTCTCATTCCTGCTTGTTTAATTTATGTTTGAATTATAAAAATGCTTCATGTTAAGTTTATTAGTTTGTATATGTCAAATCTATGCAATTTCAATGGATGGAAATTTTATATGCTATTGAAATACATAAGTCTTACATATTAGGCCTAAATATTTTTTGAGTGTACCTGAGAGTCTCCAGTCTCCAGTGTGGATCCTTCAGTCCAGCAGACAGCAGCTTCTGTCCTTTGTCTCCTGGATGATTGTAGCTCATGTCCAGCTCTCTCAGATGGGAGGGGTTGGAGCTCAGAGCTGAGGCCAGAGAAGCACAGCCTTCCTCTGTGATCAGACATCCTGACAGACTGCAAACACATAAACAACACACATGTCAGACAGTCTGAGAGTCCTGCTGTGTGCAGTCAGATACAACGACAAACTGTCTCCACACTAACTAACTAACTAAAAGATGAAGTGAATCAGGGAGCTCCAGAAAGTTGAGCATCCAGCCAGATGGGAAAAGTCAGCAGATGAGGGATGATTCAGCAGCATGTTTTTAACAGCAGCATGAACCCCCTAGAGGGGTCATGACCCCCCCAGGAAGAAAATGTTTTAAATATCAGCCTTAAAATGTGGATTTACAGTCGATGTTAGCAGGAGGATAAAGAGAAAAACTCACCCTAGAATTAATGTAATCTGACTGCTACAGAAGTAATGTAAGAGGGACATCAGTTCACTGCACACAGCCAAGAGAGCAGAGCCGCGTCCAAAAGTGGATTTAAGTGCATTAATCCACTAAACAATAAAGTTCATCACACAAAACTCAGTGTTTCTCAGGTTGTGCTGAACAAAAGTCAGGAGACTCAGCAGCACAAATATTCCTGTTCTCTTTCTCTGTTTAGAGTCTTCAGGTTAGGCTAATGCACTGATGCTAACAATTGATGCTAACCTACTGATGCTAATATACTGATGGTAACCCATCAATGCTAACAATTTGTGCTGACATACTGATGTTAACCCACTGATGCTAACCCATTAACGCTAACACACTGATGTTAACTCACTGATGCTAACCCACTGATGGTAACCCATTAATGCTAACACACTGATGCTAACCCATTAACGTTAACACACTGATGGTAACCCATTAATGCTAACACACTGATGCTAACCCATTAACGTTAACACACTGATGCTAACACACTGATGCTAACCCATTAATGCTAACACACTGATGCTTACCCATTAACGCTAACACACTGATGCTAACACACTGATGCTTACCCATTAACGCTAACACACTGATGCTAACACACTGATGTTAACTCACTGATGCTAACCCATTGATAGTAACCCATTAATGCTAATAAACTGATGCTAACATACTGATGTTAACACCAAGCAGCAACCTCCGGGGCTGAAAACTGAGGCCAATGCACAAGTGCCAAAAACCTGCATTCTATCTAATGGCCATCAGGGGGCGACTCCACTGGCTGCAAATAGATGTCCAACTGTATGGAAGTCTATGAGAAAATGACCCTACTTCTCTCTTTATTTATTACCTCAGTAAACACTTTCCTGATGAGTGTGTGGTCTCAATCACGAGTTTCAAGTCCTCTTCAATACAACATCATGTTCATTTTGTAAATTATGGTCCCATTTAGAGTAAAATAGATGATAAAGCAGCATATGCTTCAGGGCGTGGCTACAATGTGATTGACAAGTCGCTACCACAGCAACAGCTTTGCTTACACAATATAATCATGGCGTATAGACGTAGCTGCTGCTATTTCACAGTGTGTTTTCAGTTCACTAAAGTTAACTGTAACATTGTGGTCGCCTAAAAACAGTCTTGTTCAGCATTTAGTTGTTATAAAACATCCATCAGTGAGTTGGATTATCAGTTTTTTCAGTGAGTATATTTTCTTATAATGGTTTTAGGCCTGTTTTTCGCTAGCAAAAATTAGCATTAGCATTATCACTGTTAACCATAGATTGTAAATGCACCGTGCTAACCAAGCTAACAGCTAGCGCTATGGTCAGCCCCACCCCCTTGTCCAAATATGGTCACTTCTGGCTCCAAAAATCAAACATGGCGACGGTCAAATCCAAGATGGCGTTGGTCATATCGCTACACTTGAGGCTTCAAAACGGGAGTTCACAAACCAATGGGTGACGTCATGTCTCTATGGTTAACACACTGATGTTAACCCACTGAAGCTAACAGCTAACAGGAGGATAAAGAGAAAAACACCCTAGAATTAATGTAATCTGACTGTTACAGAAGTAATGTAAGAGGGACATCAGTTCACTGCACACAGCCAAGAGAGCAGAGCCGCGTCCAAAAGTGGATTAAAGTGCATTAATCCACTAAACAATAAAGTTCATCACACAAAACTCAGTGTTTCTCAGGTTGTGCTGAACAAAACTCAGGAGACTCAGCAGCACAAATATTCCTGTTCTCTATTTCTCTGTTTAGAGTCTTCAGGTTAGGCTAACCCACTGATGCTAACGCACTGATGCTAACAACTGATGCTAACCCACTGATGTTAACAATTGATGCTAACCAACTCATGCTAACCCACTGATGCTGACCTATTAATGCTAACACACTGATGCTAACATATTGATGTTAACCCAGTGAAGCTAACCCACTGATGCTGACCCATTAATGCTAACATACTGAAGCTAATACACTGATGCTAACACACCAATGTTAACCCAGCAATGCTAACCCACTGATGCTAATGTTTGTACTGATTGATTCATTGGTTTTATTTCCTCGCCCACTGTACCGAATGAATCTGTCAGTAGTGAAACCGGGGCTAACCTGTTCTGCCTCCGCAGGCTCCACTTCACTCAGCTGCCCGACAGACCTGCTGCTTCTTCTCACTTTAACCTGAATAACAAACCAGGGCTCGGTGCTCCGGTTGGATCCAAATGGAGAGCCGAGGCTAACGTTAGCTGGGAGGCTAGCGGAGGCTAACTGACTGTGCTTCCCTCCGGTCATGCTGCGGGTAACGCCCCGCTAGCCTCCCAGCTAGCCCCGGCTCTCCGTTTGGATCCAGTGAAGTGGAGCCTGCGGAGGAAACACCGGGACCGTCGGGATGTAATAGTCCGTGGAGGAGCTGCGGTGTTCGGCTGCACAGATAGGAAACCCCTCAGCTGACAGGATGTACCACTCTGTTTGAAAAAAACCTTTTTCTTCTTCTTTGTGGTTTATAACAGCGATTGGCGACCAGCGTATTAGGTGCATTACCGCCACCTTCTGCTTCAGACTGTGGACCAAAGATTAAATCCTACACATTAACCCTGTCTGTCTAATAAACTCAAAGAAAACTACTGCTGCACCCACTTGGCAGGTTCATTAAAGTTTTAATGCTGAGCTCCTGAACTCCAGTCTTCCTGAGTTCTTCCTTCATAATTTGTCTTTATTGATCATTAATACAATCTATGATTGCAGGTGTAATAGTCTCCTCAGCCAGCTGGAATAAAATATGTGCACATATCTGCATCAGCAAAAATGGGTCAAAAAGTAATCGTGTTAAATAATCGTGATCTCAATATTGACCAAAAGAATCGTGAGTATGATTTTTGCCATAATCGAGCAGCTCTAGTTCTTATATTAACATAGTGAGCTTCAATCTCAATTTTTCATTTCTTCACATCTTTATTTATTATAAAAACATCTTTCAAACTAAACAAATCCTAATTTGATAATAAAATATGAATATATTATATAATGAATATGAATATATTTCACTCTAATAGGTTCTTCAAGGTCACCTGTGTAAAAGTTGTTTCTGTGTTTGTTTTATTTTATTTCATCTTCTGTTGAGAATTTCAATGAGTTCCTTTAAAATAAGCTGTTGGAATATCCAAGGTCTTTACTCCTCAGTCTTTGGTCTGAAGAGTAAAACTTATCAATAATAATGACATCATAATCCTATCAGAAACATGGTATAGAGGTGATGTACCCACACACTGCCCTCCCAGCTACAGAGAGATTATTGCCCCTTCCCACAAATGATCTACTGTTAGTCAAGCAGAGACTCAGGACGACTCATTATATGCTACAAGTCACATTTACACAATTTACTAGAAATTCTCAACATCAGAAAATAAAAAGAGATCTTCTCCCTACACAGAAGGATATATATCTATGTGCTGTGAGTCCCCTTACTTCTCTGATGACATGTTTCCCTGCCTTGAGTCACAGATATGTCATTACCAGGGGCAGCAAATATAATAATCTGTGGTGATTTTAATGCCCGGACTGGTGCACAACCTGAAGTCACCAGTAGTCAAGGAGACAGTTTGATCAGCCAGCAAGCTCCTACTATTCACCTCCATCTGCCTCCTAGAAACAACTTTGACACTGTGATGAACAGTAATGGGAGGGAGCTGCTACAACTGTGCAGAAGCCTCAGTCTGTATATGGTCAACGGTCGGGTAAGAGGGGACTCTTTGGGAAGGTTCACTTATTGTTCAACTGCTGGCAACAGCACTGTAGATTATATGATCACAGACATGGACCCCTTCTTTCACTGCATTCACAGTCAAGCCCCAAACCCCTTTATCAGACCACAACCAAATCACCCTCTTCCTCAAACACAACAATATCACACACACAAAACCCAGCAAGCTGTTCAACATACCCAGGACATACAGATGGGCCCCAGACAGCACTGAGCAATACCAAGAGGCCAGCAATAGTGAGGAGATTACACTATTACTACAAGAGTTGATAGAATAGCCCTACCCTCCCACTACTGAAGGCATATGTGAGGCTGTCCACAATATAAATGACATCTTCAACACAACAGCAAATAAAGATCAATTCAAACTACGTACAAACAAAAGAAAAACAACAAAAAAGAACCACTGGTTTGACAAAGAATGTCAAAACCTGAAAAAACAAGTTAGAAACAAACAATCATATACGCCTTCAGTATTGTGAAGCACTTAAGACATAAAAATACAACCAGAAGCAAAAAGATAAAGCATAGTGAGAAACAGCTGTGCCTACTTGCAGAGAGTATAGAGTCTAACTGGGACTTCTGGGACCAGTGGAACTTTGTCTGTCAGTCTGAGCCTGAGGAGCTGCTCATACAGGACCGAGACATATGGACTCAATATTTTCACACCTTATTTGAGCCAAAACCACCAGGAACTGACTTACAAACCAAACAAATACTGGAAAAACTACTAAATATGGAATTGATATTCAAAGACCACCAGAACCCCCTAGATTTCCTCGTTACTATCAACCACCTGAAAACAAAACTGAAGACCCTCAAAAGCAAAAAAGCATGTGGGCCTGATGGGAGACTGAACCAAATGCTGAAATACAGCACAGAAAAATTCCACTTGTCTATTCTAAAATGATTCAACCTAATTGTGAGTGTGGGATATTTTGCTGAGAGTTGGAATAATGGTCTTATTACAGCTATATTTAAAAGTGGAGACAGATTTGAGCCTCAGAATTACAGAGGGATGTGTGTCAGCAGCTGTATGGGCAAGCTGCTCTGCATCATCAGCAACTCTCGTATTATTTGAATTTGAGACAGAGAGAAAGATTTGATTGTATTTGACAAGAGAGATTATATTATTAAATTCTCCAAATCAGTACAGTCAGTAAACTTTATGACATAATTAAATAAATGTATGTCAGTAATAAGTGTGGAGTAAAAACTACAGATCACTTCGGTGAAGCGAGAGGCGTCTTTCAGGGCAACAGCATGTCTCCGCCTCTATTTAACATCTACATTAATGACTTAGCAGTGCTGTTGGAGCAGTCTGGAACCCCTGCTGGCCAAACTCTTAACATTAAGGAAGTTAAATTCCTGCTCTATGATGATGACCCACACAACAAGGACTACAGCAGCACCTGGACCTCCTGGAGCAGGACTGTCAGAACTGGGCCCTGACAGTCAACTTTAACAAATCTAAAAGCATCATCTTCCAAAAGAAGCTCAAATATCAATTCAAACTAGGGAACAGTATCTAGATGACAGCCTGTACTATGATTACCTGGAGCTCACAGTCAGTGCGTCAGGTAACTTTGGTCTGACGGTGAAACAACAAGCATGTAGAGCATTTTATGCAATAAGAATAAATAGACACACCAATTAGTATTTAGACAAAAATATTTGATAGTATAATCCAACCAATCGCTCTTAATGGCAGTGAAGTTTGGGGTCCACTCAGTCATGAGGACTACACTAGATGGGACCAGCATCCCATAGAGACCCTGCACACAGAATCCTGTAGATCCATATTAAACATCCAAATAAAAACACCAACCAATACACGCAAGGCAGAATTAGTCCGTTACACATTGATTATTAATATTAAAAAAAACAACACTTACCAGTGTTTCCTCTAGGTTGAGTGGTCTGGCCTGGCGGGGTGTTTTTTTTTGGTGGGGGGGGGGGGGGGGGGGGGGGCAGCTACACATTTCTCCGTTTTCTATTTCTCTGTTTAGCATCGTCAGGCTAGGCTAACCCATTGTTGCTAACTTTGGAGCTAAGCCCCTTCACTTTTCCAGCAGTTGGGGAAACAACAGACGTGACTTTTCTTGGTCTTGACAAGCTGCAGCATTTATTAACTGACACACTGTCGTCTGTACATTTACTGCCACACTGACAACTTCCTGTTAACCTTTTCCTCTGCTCCGCTCACATTCAACCTTATTTCTCTGACGCTCTCTCGTTTAACCACTCACTTGTTTACGCTCTGCACTATTCCTTAAATTGAGTTATGCTACCTGCAGTTTCCCAGGCAACAACACACCCTTCTGTCAGCTGGTCCTGAGACTGATCAATAACACCCAATACTGCTCAACCTCACACCAGCACTGATCAATAACACCCAATATAATAACATCAGAGTGGGAAACTTTTAGAAATTTATATGTTAATTCCAAACTTTACGAAGTCAGACGACAGTAAACAGCAACAGATTCTATCAAACATGCAGCAAACTGAGGAAACATCACTGAATGTGACAAACAATCATCCTGACAGTCTATTGTACATGTGGTTTAGGGCTGTGTGACATGATATATATCATGTGATGAGAGAAAAACGTCTCTATCGTTTATATCGTTGTGACTAATCAGACTCTTTACGGCAATATTTTTCATCATTTGGAGTCTGTCCATCTTTTGCACAGATTACATTGATGAATTACTCTTCTTGGCTTTTTACTTGCAAAGCTTTTATTGCACTTACAGTAACGTAACGAGTTCAGTTGTCATTAACTCTCCTCTGCTGTGCTTTACACATGGAGGGCTAAGCCCCGCCCACGCTGAGAAAGCGCAGAGAAGCAGCGAGACGGCGACTATAAATGACAGCAAAACGCAGTAAAGACTGTCTTTATTTATGTGATTTACCAGATGTATGTGCACTTGTTTAATTTCAGCTCAGTCTGAGAGTCTCTGCTGAGGTTTGCTGTCATTCATGGTTGCGTTACTATGATTCACCGCGGCGGGGCTGAACCCTCCATGTGTGAACTCGAGAACTCGAGTTGAAAACTGCACTTGTTACGTTTCTGTAAGTACAATAAAAGCTTCGGAAGTAAAAAGCCAATAAGAGTAATTTAATTTAATCTGTGTAAAGGATGGACAGATCGCCCGGCCCTACATATAGTTATTTTATCTGTTCCATTATTTATTATTGTGGATGTCATGTTATTGTTGTATTTCCTTAATTTAACATTGCTATTTTACATCGTCCTGCCAATGCAAACACTGTTCAGTAAATGTGACTATATAGTAGAGCAGGGCTGGGCGATAAGACCAAAATCTTATATCCCATCATAGTACATTTTAATTCAATGAATAAATAGTTGGTCATTGCCTTTTACACAGCATGCCAGTGTTCCACATTCAGAGGTGAAAGGTGAAAAGTTTGCAACCCTCATAAATGTTCATAATACTTAATAACAATAATCGGAACACATTACAAAGCATTTTATTAAGATTTATAAGGTCAAGTATCATATCAATCATTTTATAAAGTATTATAATCACTTATCATTCACCAAGTTGTTTAATGACTCACTTTTGTTGATCAAACATTTATATAAAAGTAAAATAGAAATAGAAATAGTTTCAGGTTTTATCTATAATTTGAGTGTTTAGTGAGTTTTTTGGGGAAACATTAGTGAAATGTAAATGTTCATCACTCAGTTGTTCATTGTCAGATTGGAAACTCAATTCATTGTCTGTTATGACTCGTTAAATTAATTAATTAGTTTTACAAAATTTTATATTGTTCTTGCAAAGATTTTAATATTTTTTCACTTTATTAAAGCAAACAATGAGCACTTATAGTGATTTATAAGCAGCTTGTAATGTATTATATCTGCATATTCCTCAGGAATTATATTACTTCACTTAAAGCACCCAATGACCAGTTAGTTTCACTTATAGCCATTTTAATGCATTATAACAGTGATTATTGATGCATTATAAAATGATTATAATGTATTACAACTATGAGAATTATAATACACTATGATCCTTGTAAAACATGTCAGTGAGTGACCAGCAGTTATGAAGTTTTATGATTCTTGACCTTATAAGTCATTATAAAATGCTTTATAATGTGTTATGATTATTGTTATAAAGTACTATGAATATTTATGAGTGTTTATAACTATAATTATACAGTGTTATGAGCAGATTATAACACATTATAAGTATGTTTATAATGCATTATAGACATGGGTACATTTCAGATGAATGCACATATCAGGCCTTTTACATGTTTTAGTACATACACATTAGCTTTTAAGCCCATTTCAAATAAGCACAAACTGCCTTACGTGCTTTCCCAGCGCTACAACAGCAGCTTAGCATGTAGCACTTAGCCTAGCTTCTAGAATGTAATTAAGCCTACAGTGGTTAGCGGCTAAAAAGCTGCATCAGCTATATTCTCATCACATCACACAAACATTATATCCTGACTGGCTTTTTGCTTCACCATACCTTTCAAGGTAAACTAACACACCATTAAATGATTTTGGAACAAAACCTTAATGCTAACCAGCTAACCTCGGGTGGCTAACTCACCAGGATAATCCATTAATTTGGAGGGAAACGCCCGCCGGAGTCCCGAAGATTCTTTTTCCACAGCTGCTCTGCAGCTTAGCAGTTTTCTCTCTCTGGCAACACACCAGCTCTACTCGGTTTCAACTTATTTAAATCTGACATTAAAACGCCTTATTTTACTCTTTCCAAACTAACTCATTTTAGCACCTGTCTGAGTAGCTGTGCTGCAGTAACTGAAGGGAGACTAGAAACTTCTCTGTGCGCAGCTGCCTAGCTAGCATCTACCGCTAGCATCTACTGCTAGCCTGCATGTGAGGGGTTTAGGAAACATCGGTAAATTGTAGCGTCTACCATCAGCCTGCATATTGAGCGTTTAGGGAACATCGGTAAATTGTAGTTTCTACTGACTGCAGTCTGCATCATCTGCATCCAAGCGGCAACCTCCGGAGCTGAAAAAGGAAGCCAATGCAGAAGTGCCAAAAACCTTCATTCTATCTAATGGCCAATAGGGGGCGACTCCACCGGCTGCAAAAAATAGACAATAAAGAAGCGTATGCTTTAGAGCATGGCTACGTTGTGATTGACAAGTCGCTGCCATGGTGACAACATTGCTTAAGTAACGTAAACATGGCGTATAGGCGTAGCTGCTGCTATTTCACAGTGTGTTTTCAGTTCATTAAAGTTAATTGTAATATTATGGTCACCTAAAAAAAAGTCTTGTTCAGTGTTTTTTGTAATAAAAGACCCATCAATGAGTCAGATGATCAGTTTTTCCACTGAGTACATTTTGTTTTAACGGTCTTAGGCCTGTTTTTCGCTAGCGAAAATTAGCATTAACATTATGAATGTTAACCATAGATTATAAATGCACCATGCTAACCAAGCTAGCAGCTAGCGCTATGGTTCTTCTTCTCTTCCAAATATGGTCACTTCTGGCTCCAAAAATCAAACATGGCGACGGCCAAATCCAAGATGGCGATGGTCAAATCGCTACACTCGAGGCTTCAAAATGGCAGTTCGCGAACCAAATGGTGATGTCACCGTGACTACGTCCATATTTTTTACAGTCAATGTCTGCATCATGAGGCATTTAGGGGACATCTGTAATTTGTAGCTACAGAAAATAACCTCGGTTACATAAATGTACAGTAAATTCAAGAAAAATATTACCAAAATATTTGCAGAAATGAGGGATATATAGTATATTGGCAAAGAAAGAAAAAAGTCACCTACATTTGCATTATCCACTAGGTGTAAGTATAGGGGTGTACAGGTACATGTATTTGTCCTGAACTGTTGTGATACAGACGTTCTGGTTCGGTGCATGCAAGCGTATGAAGAGTACGCTCCGTGACTCAAACAATTACTGAACAGAAAGGCAATAAAAACATTTGATTTCTAACGTGGTCAGACAGCACGTTGTAAGAAACAGCTCTGAGAAAGAAAAATGTAGTTCAAAGAAATTTCAAAGAAGTTACTGGCTAATTATCACGTAATTACAGTGGAAACCGCTTGTATAGATCAAAAAAGTTGGGACAGAATCATTCCTATGAAAATACTGTTTAAACAATTCTCCAGTAGAAAATCAAGTAGTCTGCTTACAGTGTGTATTTAAGCAATATTGCAATATAAGTAATATTGCAATTATACATCAGTTAACAACTGTTGTATAACAACAACAAAAAAAGATATAAATTGATCATATTATGGGTACCTGGAAAACAATCAGTTACATCTGTAGACTACTACGTAATGAAACTAGTTTACTACTCCAGCAAGTAGGCCGACCCTTAGTAACGACCTAGCAACAGAGACGATTTCTAGTCCCTGCTGAGTCAGCCAGCCAACTTGAGCTAACGCTTTCTGGAGACTGTGGGATTTTCCAAACTAAATAAATGCCACATATATAAACACAAAACTGCTTTGCTAGCTCAATCTTGTTGTAACTAAGACGTGCTGAAAAACAAAAATTTTCCATGTCGGGTAACGATAGAGTAGAAAACGGTTCGGGTTTTTCAGTGTGCGTGAGGGTGTGTAACTCGTTCCACAGTCTCAGAGTTCAATCCACTTGGTAAAGGGTCTGTTTTGTTTTCCCCACAACCACTAATCAGTTCAGTTCAATCCAGTTTCACAAACATAAAAGAAAGACAACTCAAAACTCTGTTCTGGGTTTTCACTGCAGATCCCCCCACAAAACAAAACAAACCAAAGACGCTAACAGAGCAACACAGTACATAAAATAAGCACATCAGAAACATCAGATAGGTTGGACCACGGTGTTTACCTACATATATATATATATATATATATATATATATATATATATATATATATATATATATATTCAAACTTTACAGTTGTGGCTGAAAATGACAACAGAAATAAACAAATTTGCCAAGTTCACATATCACCGCAATTCACATCAACCACCAGTCATCTACCCAGAAGTGACAGTTGTTGTTAGCGTGATGTCATGGTTTATAGTTCTAATGAATGGCGGAATAATATTTTTAGTGAGAGGCTTTTTTCATTTGAGCACGGCTAGATGTGTTGTCATGCTGATTTGAGCTCGTTCTAAATGTCCAGTTGACCAATCAGATTGCTTGGTCGGAACTATCTGTTGTATAATTTGGGTCTTTTCATACATGAAAACATATGGAAAAAAAACATTTGAAACTATGTTAATTCTATTTTTTTTTTACCTTACTCCCATAATACACGTATGATATTTATAAAATAATTTTTAAATTATTTGTATGAAACAAATATTAATAAAAAAACACTATTTGTGCTTTGCTGAATAATGTATTTGTATTTGGGCACACCCCTAGTGTGGAGGTGCTGGATGGATGTGTTTGTAACTGCCGTGAAACAATCAGAAAATAATGTTTTCTTCCTCTCATTCACCAGCTTTCTCACTACCACTGCTCACTCTCCTAATCCACTTTCTAGCTCGCTCGACCACTGCTTCTCTCTCTCGTCTTTTTTAAAATGAGTCGGGAAGCCGTCAGCAAAGCCTAACTTTAGTTTTAACATTATCAAATGAAGAGAAATGTCCTCCCCTCTACCTAGTAAGGGTTGATGAATCCTGACCTGAGAGTTCCCAGTGTGCAGTGTGGACTCTCCAGTCCAGCAGACAGGTGCTTCACTCCGGAGGCCTGCAGGTTATTGTTACTGAGGTCAAGCTCTCTCAGACTAGAGGACTGGGAGCTGAGAACTGAGGACAGAGCTGCACAGCTTCTCTCTGAGAAGCCTGGAGAGAAAATAATGAACATGAAGATGATGCTGGATATAAATTCTCCTCTCAGCACTAGTTAAATCTTTGCTGTTCTATTCTAAACATGTTGGAGATGTGACAGTTTAATGATGAACAGACATGTAATGATATAAATCACATGGTATCAAAGCAAATATTTGTTACTCTGTCTCAGCCAGAGTTCATATATGTGTGCTGTAAAATATATAAGGCTGAATCAAGGAAAGATAAAGTAGAAAATTTGAGCATTTTCTGTCGTTTGAAACATAAAATCCTAGTGGAAAACCTTTGCAAATCAGAAGTCCTGACATTAGAGAGGCTGCATCTTATAGTTTAGAAAAATGCCTCTAAAACAATGGGGAATTTGTTCCAACCTGAGATTTTCCAGTGTGCAGTGTGGACTCTCCAGTCCAGTAGACAGTAGTTCTACTCCTGCATCCTGCAGGTTGTTGTTACTGAGCTCAAGCTCTCTCAGACTAGAGGACTGGGAGCTGAGAACTGAGGACAGAGCTGCACAGCTTCTCCCTGAGAGGTTACAGCCACTCAGCCTGGAGAGGAAATAAAAGGGAAAAACAAGTAAGAATTTATTTGTTAAAAGGATAGCTGAGTATTTAAATAATGATGAATAAATCCAACTATCTGTGTACTTACAGAGCTTTGTTGGAGGCTTTGACCACTGGCAGCAGCCTCAGAAGAGCCTCCTCTGAAGCAGAGTATTTCTTCAGGTCAAACACGTCCAGATCTTTTTCTGATGACAGTAAGATGAAGACCAGAGCTGACCACTGAGCAGGAGACAGTTTATCTGTGGAGAGACTTCCTGATCTCAGGTACTGTTGGATTTCCTCCACTAAAGAACAATCATTCAATTCATTCATACAGTGGAACAGATTGATGCTTCTCTCTGCAGACAGATTCTCACTGATCTTCTTCTTGATGTACCCGACAGTTTCCTGATTGGTCTGTGACCTACTTCCTGTCTGTGTCAGCAGACCTCGTAGGAGAGTCTGATTGGTCTGCAGTGAAAGACCCAGGAGGAAGCGGAGGAACAAGTCCAGGTGTCCATGTGGACTCTTTAAGGCCTCATCCACAGCACTCTGGTAGAAACTTGTTGATTTGCCTCTGAACACTTCAGACCACCAGGATGTTGTTTGTTCTTCTGCCAGCAGATTGACTCCAGAGTTCATGAATGTAAGATGGACATGAAGAGCAGCCAGAAACTCCTGAACGCTCAGATGGACGAAGCAGAACACCTTGTGCTGGTGCAGTCCTCTCTCCTCTTTAAAGACCTGTGTGAACACTCCTGAGTACACTGAGGCTGCTCTGATATCGATGCCACACTCTGTCAGGTCTGATTCATAGAAGATCAGGTTGCCTTTCTGCAGCTGCTCAAAAGCCAGTTTTCCCAGAGACTCAATCATCTTCCTGCTCTCTGGACTCCAGTGTGGATCTGTCTCAGCTCCTCCATCATACTTGATGTTTTTCAGTTTGGATTGAACCACCAGGAAGTGGATGTACATCTCAGTCATGGTTTTGGGCAGCTCTCCTCCCTCTCTGCTTTTCAACACATCCTCCAGAACTGTAGCAGTGATCCAGCAGAAGACTGGGATGTGGCACATGATGTGGATGCTTCTTGGTGTCTTGATGTGGGAGATGATTGTGCTGGCCTGCTTCTCATCTCTGAATCTCTTCCTGAAGTATTCCTCCTTCTGTGGGTCAGTGAACCCTCTGACCTCTGTCACCATGCCCACACACTCAGGAGGGATCTGACTGGCTGCTGCAGGTCGTGTGGTTATCCAGAGGCGAGCAGAGGGAAGCAGTTTCCCCCTGATGAGGTTTGTCAGCAGCACATCCACTGAGGTGGACTCTGTAACATCAGTCAGGATCTCATTGTTGTGGAAGTCCAGAGGAAGTCGACACTCATCCAGACCGTCAAAGATGAACACAACCTGGAACTCTTCAAACCTGCAGATTCCTGCTTCTTTGGTTTCAGTAAAGAAGTGATGAACAAGTTCCACCAAGCTGTACTTTTTATCTTTCAGCACATTCAGCTCTCTGAAAGTGAATGGAAATGTGAAGTGTATGTCCTGGTTGGCTTTGTCTTCAGCCCAGTCCAGAGTGAACTTCTGTGTTAAGACTGTTTTCCCAATGCCAGCCACTCCCTTTGTCATCACTGTTCTGATTGGTTCATCTCCTCCGAGTGAGGCTTTAAAGATTTCTTCTTGTCTGATTGTTGTTTCTGGTCTGTCTGTTTTCCTGGATGCTGTTTCAATCTGCCTGACCTCATGTTCATCATTGACCTCTGCAGTCCCTCCCTCTGTGATGTAGAGCTCTGTGTAGATCTGATTCAGAAGGGTTTGGTTTCCTGCTTTAGCAATCCCCTCAAACACACACTGGAACTTCTTCTTCAGGGTAGACTTGAGTTTATGTTGACACAGTGGAGCAAGAGTTCCTGAATGAACAAACAACAAATGAAATCAGTGAGTGGATCCTACAGAAAATCTAGAAATCTGAACATGTAAGTGTGTCTGTATAGTTTTTCCTCCTCCATCAGTTTTATTCAGCTCATCAGTGGAGGACAAACAGCCTCTGATCTGATGCAGATGTGTGCAGCATATTTACAGCAGAGTTTGAAATATAAACCTCTCCCATGTTGCCTCCATCATGTTAAATCTGTTTAAATCCTCTTACTGCTCTGCAGACAGTCAGCCAGCTCCTCCTGCTTCATTCTCCTCAGGAAGTGCAGTGTGATCTTCAGAAATGCCTCTCTGTTGCTCCTCCTCTGCTCTTCCTCCTCACCGTCCAACACCTCCTCATCCTCACTCTGACTCTCTAAGCATTCTGGGTAATCTAGACTCAGACCCCTCTGGACTTTCTTCAGCTCGTTCTTCACAAAAGTGACGATGTTCTCCTCCAGCAGCTGGAACAGGAAGATAAACTGAACATTTAATTTAAACTGGTAGAACACAACATGTGATTCATCTGTCAGTCCGAAGGCCTGCTGGTCTAAACACAGCAGCATGGACACTGTTAGGACCTGAATGGTACTTTAGTATTTCATCTGTGGCTGATGGAGTTAATATTAAAAGTGTGTTTGTACATGTACACACCATAAATATGGAGTCCAGGTGTGTTTGATGCTGCTGTGCAGACTGATCACTGGGAACCTCTGAGCTCTGCTGCTGAACTCTGTGGAGAAAACATCACGTTTAAGGACATTTAATGACTCAAATCTGCACACAGCTTATTAAAGCTAAAGACCCATAGATGTTCTTGTCAAACTGAATAATAATCAGTGACAAAAGCATGTAGTTAAAACCAAAGACATGAAGGATTAATCATCAGTTTAAATCCCAGAATTTAATAGAAATCTTTCAGAACAGAGTGACTGATGAGTTCAAATTCCTCCAGTGATGAAAAGAGGATGGCAGGCGACTTGGTGATGAGTCAACAGAAGAAGAAGGAAGTGAGGATGTTCTACAGGAGTTCTATGGCTCAGTAACAATCTGTACCAACCTCAATAACTAAAGATGGAACTATAAACATCCCAGTTCAGCCTTCAGATGGATGAACACAACATCAAGCAGCTTTTACTCTGTACAGACTCTGTTAGAGGAGGTACAAGGTGATCCATACATTGTTTTAAAAACTGTCCCTGATGCTTTATGTGTTTTCAGAGATGTTATGACATCAGCTTCCTCTTTTTGTGTAACATCTTCATCCATCCATTGTTTAGTATCTTCTTTGAATTTTGGCAGAATAAGATTTCCTGTAAATTATGAGAATAATCTCCTGTTCATTTCCCATCTGATCCATACAGATCCTGATAATAATTTTCAAAACATTTCTGATTCCTGTCAAACTGAAAAATAATCAGCCGTCCAATCACAGCTTGGAGGCAGTGCCATGGGCGGAGCTTATCAACACCAGCAGAGGTGAAGTCAAACATGACAGACAGCCTTTCACAATAAAACAGTTTCCTGTGGGCTGAGGGACAGAACTACTGACTGTATGTTTAGTTCCATTTGTGAGACTGTTTGCAGTTTTAATGAGATGGATTGTGCTGCATGAAAGAACAGACAAGACAACAAACACTGAAATGTAAAACACCTTTTCACTTTGTTTTCTGTGTTCTGGTTTGATTTTAATGCAGCCTGAGAAACCTTCATTGTCTCTTTACCAAAGGTTTTTCATTAATTATGACAGTAAACACTGACATGAAAAGGAAACACGTATACATAACGTGCATTGTATCTCATTTTCTTTCTGTGTTTGATTTGTCTTTAATGAGACATTTTAGAATTTTTCTCATCTTCCATAAATATAAAACATTCTTGTGTCTAACAATCCTTTCTGTCAATTATCAATCTGTGCAGTCAGTTTATCAATCCTGAGATCAATATTCTGACATTTGCTCAGCAGGATCCATCTTTGAAGCTCCAGACAGACACATCCAAGTTAGCTGCTGCTCTGATTATTAGATGTGATGTTTTCAAAGTTATACACACATATTGATATAGTGACCATGTTGGTGTCTTATAACACTGAACTCTTTGACATGTGACTGTTGCACAGGTGGACACTGTGATGTCACTGCTGAAACAATATATTGATTCCTCTTCTCAGGAGAGTCAGATAATAACAAACATCAGTTTCATATTCTTACCTTCCATCAGCAGGTTGTCCATCTTTTAAATCAATAGGACGATCCATAGAGTCGACACTGACACAGCTGGGTTCAGGAGAGTCTGCTCTCTGCTGCTGCATCCTGATACAAACAAACAATTAACAAATCAAAGAGTTTAAAAAGATGAATTTTGACCAGACTGTCAGCAGCTGAAGTTTTAGAAGCAGAATGAAAATCAGTAAGAAGACAGTGGATGAGAAACATTCTCCTGTTCATCAACATGTCATCTGATGAAAGATGCTCCATCTTATTGATTAGTTGACTAATCAGTTGTTGAGGTCTTTGTTAACTCAGAAAGTTATTTTTTATTTATTTATTTACTTTTCACTATCAAAAAAAATACAAAAAAATGACAAAGAATAAATAATATACAGTGCAGTGAGAGGCAGAAAACCAGCAGGTCTATTTAAAGCCTCCTCCTAAAGAAATGTTAAAATTTCACAATGTTACAAAAAATATTGTGACTACATACAAGTGATGGCAAATAATAAAAATATATATAATAACAACAACAACAACAACCGTAACAATAATAAAAACAAAATAAAAACAAAAAAATGTGGTTTATACACCTGTATATGATACATGTCACTATGATATAGATCAACATAAAACACAGAGAAAAGCAGTTAAATGTTCTTTAAAGCATCTTTTGTAACATTTTAAAGAGAAACAGTTTTTGACCAGGTGGGAAATCTTATCAATAATTGACGTCTGCAAGTGAGAAATTTAGGAGGATGAAGATCTGAAGATTGATGAGTAAGAATGAATTCACTGCACTAGAATGTCTTATCTTATCTTATAAATAAAAACACATATTTGAGAAATATTGATGTTATTAATAGTAAGAATCTGCAGTTTCGAGCTGCAATCATAACAAAATGTTTAGTAGGAAAAGTACTCATCCAAACTATATTATAATACGACAGGTAGAGATAAATTAGACTGTAATAAAGAGTAAGAAGACAGTTTATGGTGACGATTAACCCTCCTTATTATACCAATAGATTTATTGATTTTTCTTCTAACCCAGTTTGATCTCTCCAAGTCAAACTCTCATCAATAATAATGATGTTTCACCATGACAGAGGAAGTTGCTCCAGTCTGCACCAAACTTTACATGTTTGCACGGGGGCGCGAGGGCCCGTTCAACGCTGCTTGCAGCTTTAATTTTCTCACTTTTTCTTCAGATTCAGACACCTTTTCTCTCCCAGACTCTTTAACGCCATCTACAACAATATTATGATGTTTATAAACTGTTTCTTTACAGTTCTCGGACCAAGTTTTACATGAACTTTTAAAATCATCAAATTCCTTTTGAGTCATTCTGAGACTCAGCATGAAATCATAGATTTGCTTTGACAGATCATCAATCCTCTTGAATCAACTATGATCTGTAAACAAGTTCTGAAGCTTCTTTTGTCTTGTTTAAGCAACAATTCACACACTGTGAAATATTCCTCAGTGCTGTTGTTAGAAGCTCTGGGTGGCATTATGGTCATCAGACCCAAAGTTTAGCAGGACAGAGTCAGAAACCTCTAGAAGACACTAGTCATGTCCCAAACGTTTCTGTAGAGAGTTGGTTAAACTCTTCTTACTTCAATCAGCAACAGATATTCTGAGTTCCAGATTAATGTTGGATATAAAACCAGCCACAAGTTTAGAGAAACACAGTAAAGTCAGTCGTTCATTCTGAGTTATTGTGAGTTATTATTCAGTAGTTGAGTGTCAGATGTGACAGTGAGTGTGAATAATGATGGTGGAGAACAGTGATGGACAGTTAGAGATCCTCATCTCACCTCTGAGCTTCGGTCTTTGGAGCTTTGGTAGAGCTTTTAGAGGGAGGGACTCCCTCCTCTCTGTCCTCACACTGATCCATAGCAGAGAAACAGCTGCTGGGAGAGCTGCACTCAGTCCAGTCACATCCAGTCACAGAGACTTTGTAGCTTCAGCTGTGGAGGAAACACAGAGAGAGAAGATGCTGCTGATTCTCCTTCATCAGTCCATCACTTCATCATCACGTCACTGTCAAAGTCTACAGACATCAAATCTGCCTCCCACTGACAGCTGGAGGAGGGACGACACCACCATCATCCATTACAAACAGCCAAGAGACTTCATATGGAGAGAAAATCCAAACATCTGACCGTCTGCTGCTCAGAGAACAAGCTGCTGCTTAACGTCAGCAAAACCAAGCAGCTGATAGATTTTAGGAAACGGGAGGTGACACATGAGCCGGTCTACATGGAACAGCTTCATCATTTACACTCTACTGTTCTCTGATGGTTGTATATTATTATATATATAATATTTAGTCCTCCCTCATTGATTAAATATGAGAAACAGCTGTCAGTATAACACAATATCATCCAACAGCAGCACAAACTACAGCCTCCAAAATGAGCAACAGGTTGAATCAACGCGTCTCTGAAACAGTTTGAACACAAACTGAACATTAAAGCTTCATGAGGGAGGATTTACTGCAGGACTGTTGGATCACACTGCAGCAGTCTGAGCTCGCTGGACCTCACAAACTGACTAAAACTGATTCATTTCACTTCTCTGACTCTACTGTGATTCTAATGAATGTTGTGTTTGTGTTGTCTGAATGTGTCACATAGAGCAGCTGCATTTCATTGTCCTGTATTGTGTAATGACAGTGAAACCTTGAGCTCACACACACACTTATAAAATGGATCAGAAATCAGACGCAGTGATCCAGCAGCTCAAAGTGCTGGAAACATCCTCCATGTTGGATCTGACTCCAAACCTCTTTAATGCTTCAGAAGAATCATTTCAATATGAACATTAATGAAATAAATTGATCCAAACATCAACTCTGTACATGTTTGTATCACGTCTGTGTGTCACATGACCTGCTCACTAGTGAAAATATCACATGATCCTCTTTCATCACGTCTGCATCTCTCAACTCAACTCTCAACACATTCAGCACACAAAGTCTTTATTTGATGATTTTACAGTTTTAGTAGAATTTCACTTCTTGTCTGAGCCCAGATCTCCTGCAGCTCCACTGCTGCTGTTTGTTATTGTGTCATTAAACAACTGTCACATATCACACTTTCACACATTCACCAGGAAAACTAACAAACACACAACAGAAACAACACACTCAATCCAACCTGTAAACACACAGAAACAAACACAGAGCTGAACATGAAGCTGCAGCATCAAACAGCAGAAAAACAGTCAATGACTGTTGATGAGAAACTGCTGTTAGCATGTTAGCATGGTGCTAACCAGCTGTACTGTTGTTAGCAGAGAGATAAACTCTTCTCAACACAAACTGCAGCTTCACTTTCTGCTTTTTACATGTTTTACAGTAAACTAACTGAAAACTGTCACTTACCAAACTTCACACGGAGAAAACTCCTGCAACACAATGGAGGAGAAAGAGGAAGTAAAAAACTGCTGCAACCAGGAAACTACAGTCCTTCTGTCTCAGTCACAGTGATGTTGGCTGGATGCTGGTAGGTGGATATATGTGAGTCTTTCTCTCTTTCAGCACAAGAACCACAGCAGGATTCAGTCAGACAGCCCCTCAGTCTCAACTCTCTGGGTTTTCAAGCCTTTCTCTGTTCCTTATCTTTAATAAACCAAACATTAAGCTTCCCGGTGGTCTTTGTTTGTGAAAAAGTGCAAATATAGTGTTTGATCATTTCTGTCTCCTCTCAGTGTCAGAGGGGAAACATTCGTACTGGTTTCTCTGAGCGAGTGGAGCAGTAAACCGTGGCGGAGAACAAACACAAACTGACATGTTATTCATGTTTATAAGAGATTTATCTCATGAATTCATTGTGGTAAATAGTTGAACAGTAAAAAGACAAAAGATATTTCTGCACATGCAAGCCAAAGAGAAATTTAGAGTGATAGCCTGCAAATGATTATGAGTTGCTCGTTGTAAAGGAGGGAGTTTACTGCATTTATCTTTGTTTTTGTTTGTTTTGTGTTTTTGTAAACCTGCTGAGAGTAATGAGGGGAGATTTTCTTGCTTTTATCCAGTTAACAGGACAGTTGGGTTGCTTTGATGACTGGCTGGAGGTTTCCTTCTGCTTCTTGAGTTTTGTATTTCATGTTATTCTGCTGAGTCTTACTAACCTGTGTGTGTTTTGTTTTTTCTGTCTTGCAGTGTGAGTTTCTCTGGAACCGTCCCCTGTACTGGTCCATCCATGTACTAACACTTTAACATTATATAACATATTTTGTAATAAAGAAATCTGATTTTAACCTGGCCTTTAATGCAGCTTTTACTAATTAAAACAACTCCTGCTCTCTTTAAAATCTAAATACATTTATTCTGTTTCTGAAACTTGAAACTCTCATCTCTGCTCCTTTTCTGTATCACAGATCTCGTGTATCTGTTGGGTGAAATTCCCAGAGTGGTGTCAGGTTCTTGTATTATGGGATGCTTTCCTAAAGGCCACATTTAGTACTTCTAGGTGAAACCTAAATGTGGGAGATTCAACTTTCAAATTTCATAGGAGGCCCTACCGACATCTGAGACCCATAAAACATATAAATGTTCATCACTTCTGTGCAAAGTTTCAGAAACTGTGACTCATTTGGACAAACAGTAATTTCTTGCATTACAATGGACCTTAATGAATAACGATGTGATGGAAAAGCAAAACTCTGAAAGACTTTCCATCAGTCTGATGAACCATCCTGAACTTCTGTGAATCCAAAACAGTTAAAATAAAACTAACAAATATGTCAAAACTCCTCCACCAACATACTGTACACACAGATACTGACGACGGGCATGAGGTTCTAACCGCATGCTGAAGTCAGGAAGTTTCAGTGTGCTGTTTCTCTTTGAACGTCCTGTTTTTTGACCACTGTGACATTTTATCTCAGTAGCTGCAGTCGGACAGAAAGAGAAACTAAATGAGATTCTAAAAGTGAACATAGGAATGAACTCTTGTCTCTTATTCAGCTGATATTTTAAAATGACTCCAGTTAAAGCTACTGAACAGTATAATATTCAACTAATCAATAACAGCAAACATATGAAATTGATGTGTAATAACTAACTAATGCAGACTAATCTGACCTTAGTTACAGTAAACTGGAAACTTTCATTTTTAATCAGTTGACAAGCTCACAGAAATATATTTGATCTATAATCTGTTTGGTAATTAAAGAATAGCAGCATTACCTTTTAATATGTTGTAAATTTCAGCTGAATTCACACAGAAACCTGACGATGTGTTGAAGCTGTTAACTGTAGACTATAATCAGCCTTTCTTGTTGAATTAATGATCATTATTTTATCAATTAATATTAGTTTTTATCACTTGTTTATCTCATCTCATTCATTGTATTTACATAAAAATGTTTTTTTTTCTTTGTTGTCAGAAGCTGAATTGTTTTCTTTGTTTTCCAGCACATTTACTCACATCCATGTTTTACTGAAACATGTTTCTCTGGAGTTTCCTCCGCATGACTGTAACAGAAGTAAAATCAATGGATGAAACATCCTGTCAGTCTGAAAACTGAAATCAAAGATATATCAAGTCTCTGAGGTTTGCAGAGCGTGTTGTATAATGTGACTTCCTGTCTGACTAAACCACAGTGGAAATTAGAGCTTGTTTGAGAAGAACCAGTCCTGCACATATTACTGGTAAATACGTGACAATACATGCATGTTGGGATTATAATATGCATGTATTGTCACATATTCAGTTTACAGAGTGAGACGCCACAGCTTCTCTCCACCAACCACAAAACCAATAAACAGTTCTGAAAGTCTAAAATATAATATAAGGGTAACTTGTGTTACAGTTTCTTCTATTATATTTGGTCTGTTTTGTCTTGTGTTTTGAAGTTCTTTATTTTAGGAGTTTCATATTGAAAAAGCTGCAAACATGGAGGGAACACAAAGGTCCAACTCAGGCTATTAAACCTTCATTTCAGCCTCAGTTGAATTTAACAAAGCAGTTTTTCACAAAACGAGACATTCTGCCAAACCCAAGACTCATATCAGATATCAAGTTACGCCTCTTCTGATGCACGTGCAACGTTTCATTAGTGTTCTAGCACCTCAGACATGCTGAAAGTAATTAGGGGGCGCTATAGAGCTGATGTTCCACGCCAAAGCCCAACTGTGATACTAATCACAGTTGGGCAGTTGGCTTTTATTTTGAAAGTTCGATAACAACAGGTTCCTCACACATTCAGTGCTGGGGACTGTTGGGCCTCTGGCTCTATCTTCAGCCTTTCACTAACTGGGAATGAATGGTGAGGGAATGGTGGTAAAGTGGTGATAATGGTAAAGAATAACAAACATCAGGTGAGAAACACACAGCAGCACCTGGACTCCTCTAAAACTGCAACACTCATCATCAGTCTGCCAGCATCACTAAATAATAATAATAATAATAATAATTGCAATAATATTAATAATAATAATAATAATAATAATAATAATGAGTGTAGAGGTGATGAGGAGGCAAAGAGGGAGAAAACATATTTAAAAAGACAGCTGCATTGTGATTGGATGACGATGGAGATGAGTCATCATGCTATTAGTTAGATGTGATCAGCTGACGTCTTGAGGAGGGGGAATGACAGATATACTCTACTGGTTTCTCCCTGCGTGTTTATACTGTACTGGTTTCTGCCTGCATGTTTATACTGTACTGGTTTCTCCCTGCATGTTTATACTGTACTGGTTTCTGCCTGCATGTTTATACTGTACTGGTTTCTCCCTGCATGTTTATACTGTACTGGTTTCTGCCTGCATGTTTATACTGTACTGGTTTCTGTCTGCATGTTTATACTGTACTGGTTTCTGCCTGCATGTTTATGCTGTACTAGTTTCTGCCTGCATGTTTATACTGTACTGGTTTCTACCTGCATGTTTATACTGTACTGGTTTCTCCCTGCGTGTTTATACTGTACTGGTTTCTGCCTGCGTGTTTATACTGTACTGGTTTCTGCCTGTATGTTTATACTGTACTGGTTTCTGCCTGTATGTTTATACTGTACTGGTTTCTACCTGCATGTTTATACTGTACTGGTTTCTGCCTGTAGGTTTATACTGTACTGGTTTCTGTCTGCATGTTTATACTGTACTGGTTTCTGCCTGCGTGTTTATGCTGTACTGGTTTCTATCTGCATGTTTATACTGTACTGGTTTCTGCCTGCATGTTTATACTGTACTGGTTTCTGCCTGCAGATAACTGAAACCTCCTGCTGGTGTGGATAAAGCACCGACAGACGGCCGTCCTCTGCCTCTGACCGAGGTATCGAACGTAGTTCTCAAGCCTTGCTGAGGGAACCAGAGTCAGTCTGGTCTCTATAATCACCAGCTGCTGTTGAACCGCCACCGACGGGCCTGTTAGTCAGGAATCCTGAGAGCACAGCGAAGCGTATCGGTGCAAATAGGTGTTGGAGGTTTGAACAGGTCGTCACTGGAGGCCAATTAAAGCTCTAATAATAAACCTCTCATCCTAATTCTGTACTGAAATCATACATCTATCACATGTGCAGCAGCATGTTGACCTCAGTCATTAAATCTGAACCTTTACCTTCCTGTTACTCAATAAACACTCCAAGTTTATCTTTTGCAAAATTCATCATAACATTTAATCTAAATAAATTTCAAACTAATGTCAGCTGTTCCCAAAGGAGGCGTCACGGATACCAGAAGACCTCAGAGATCAGCACAAGTCAGGAACTTTGGTTGGAGTTTATAAAAACACAAAACAGTTTTATTTGGTTGTATAAAATAAGTAAAATAAGATGCAGAAAGCAAAATACAAACAGCTAAAAGATTACAGAGAGTCTCCAAGAGATCTCTCTCCTTTGGGCTTTAAAAGGAACCCGGAGTCTCTCTGGGCCTTCCTCTTCATAACTCAGCTTCCTCTTATTTACACCACATGTCTTCTGTCTCCAGGACATCAATCAGTTTCACGCTGATGTTACACGACTTTACACACAATAGTGACTTTTTCTTCATCTGTCTCTTACATCAGACTCTGTGGAACTTTTGAACTTCTTCTTTTTTACATTTAAGATGAAAATAATGTTTAGTTGCAGTTCTACATGATATAATCTGACATTTGTGTTGTTAAAGAATCAAACTTTATAGAAACAAACAGCTTCACAGTTTTATAAAGATCAGAAAAATCTATTTTACATTTTTCTACAAACTAACTTTACTGGAGTTTTCAGGTCACAGCCTGACTTACATGTGAGTGAACATCATATATCTCATCACATCTTCCTCCAACATTAAAGATAATAAACTGCGTTCAGAACATTTCAGTGAAGAAATTAAGATTTTTACAAAAGAACAAAACAGAAAACGATTGAAACAACAGTAAAATATTACAGTAACAAAGAGAAGAAAGATAAATTAATTAACAGCCTTCATCACCTCCACCATCATCATCTGTCAATCAGTGCGGGGCTGGCAGCAGCGTCCAATCATGTGTTTGCACGATCGCTGGTGGGCGGAGCTACACTGTCCATTGATCCTGATGAGAGGTGAAGCAGACGGACGTTCAGGCTGATCAACTAACGAGTTTAAACTCACCTGAAGACAAAAGAAGATGTGACTGAATGTCCCTTTATTTGACTCGACAGGTGAGTCATTCACGTTTGATGCTTGATGCTGATGTTTCCATGGTGATGATGGAGGTGATGAAGCATCAGACTGACGAAGGGGAACTTGAACATGTGACCTCATTCATTCATTCATTCATTCATTCATTCATTCATTCATTCATTCATAGACAGTTCTGAGCAGCAGAAATGAAGGAATGATCTTTACTTTACTTACATTAAAATGATCCAACATGAGACTCAATAATAACATAAATAACAACTTCCAGCTGTAAACATTCATGTTCTAAAGAAAAAACCTGAAGGAAACATCTAATGACCATTTCACTAAGAGTAACTTTCTCTTCCTTTAGTTATAACACAAAACAAAATGTGTCTCAGTTGGTTCTGAAGGATCCAACAGCAGCTGCTCTTTAGTGGTGAAAGTTCAGAAAACCAGATCCAGGAAGTTTCTCCTTCAGTGGTTCAGACGACTACGGAAAATAAACTAACGCGCAATAATTTATTATCAGAGCTTATAGAAAACCAAGCACACCAACTTCTATCAACTCAGCATCTTCATCAGCGTCTTCATCAGCGTCTTCATCAGTGTCTTCATCAGCATCTTCATCAGCGTCTTCATCAGCATCTCATTTTCTGCTTCATGTCACTCAAACATCTGGTTTCCAACTGTAACGTCAGGCAACATCCCAGCTGGTCAGTTCTTCATCGTCCTCCATAATAAACTCTGTTTGGATTAAATTTGTCCAAATCTCATCTTCATGTTTCTTTGAACAGATGAAGAACTAACAACTCTTCCTCACAGCCTTCTAACAAACTGAGTCATATGTTCTATCAGTCTGCTGTCACTGATCCTCACCAGCAGAGGTGGAAACTAACTGACTACATTTACTCAAGTACTGTACTTCACTACAAGTTTGAAGTACTTGTACTTTACTTGAGTGTTTCCAGTATTTACTTCATACCTGACGCGCAGCTGTAGCTGTATGGAAGATATTTCTGGTCACAATTAAAATTAAAAGTCCAAATAGAAATTTAAAGAGATAAAATTAAAAAGATTATTATTTTACTACACTGCTAGGAATAATCAGGCCATAATTAAACTTAAAAAGAAAAAGCAACTTGAACATCAGGAATGTGGATGTTAGAGCACAGCGAGGTTCCTCCTCTAGTTCAGACTCAAGCTGCTCTTCAGCAGTCCACAAGATGCACCTGCAGCCCGAACACCTGAACGCTCCTGCAGCACGCCGTCTGAGTCTGTGTGTGTCTGTGTGTGTGTGTGTGTGTGTGTGTGTGTGTGTCTGTGTGTGTGTCTGTGTGTGTGTGTGTGTCTGTCTGTGTGTGTATGTGTGTGTCTGTGTGTGTGTGTCTGTGTGTGTGTCTGTGTGTGTGTCTGTGTGTGTGTGTGTGTATGTGTGTGTGTGTGTGTGTGTGTCTCACAGTATACATAGTTTTTAAATCTCATGTCGGGCAGGACGTTCCCACGTTGGCCGTTTGAATGCTGCGCACCAGAGACTTCCCCCGGCCGAGCCAGCTGACTTCCTGTTAGCTCTCTGCTAACTTGAGTAATTAAATCATTTAATCGTGCAGCTCTTCTAGACTTTCCAAATGTTATCAGATCGAATTCTGCTAGTGAAGCAAGTCATTTTGCGATGTTGTGTGATGCTGAAATCAATCTATCCACTGTTTTACAGGCAGAACGGTAGCGACGCAGTCGGCTGCGGAGGAGCTTATGGCATAAGAACTTGTTCACAGTGTTTTTGTAATTACTCTCACTGCCAGAAGGGGGAGACAAGAGTCCCACAGTCCCACTATAACTTTTCCAAAGTAGACACACCTGACAAGGCACAGACAGGAATCGAACCCTGATCTTTGGTTTACGAGACCAACACCTTACCACTCAGCCACCACGCCTTGTCAAACTGACTCACAGTTGTGGTAAAAATGTTTATAGTTTTGTCAGCAACTTGTGTTGAGCTGCTAACATGGCAGAAGACCATTTCTGACCCATTAAAGTTTACTGGTGTGTAATGGACATTATGGCCTCCGGGGGGCGCCAGTGTAACAGCTGACTGCATTTTCTCTTTGCAACATTTAAACCCTCCATGTTTGCAAATCAATAATACTACATATAGATGTTTTTCTGAACGTGTCACTACCTAGAGTTTGGGACTTCATCTTTTATATTCAGAGACACTTTCAAATCTTAAATATCTTTTCTTTTGTGTGTATCGGCTTATATTTCATTTTATCCTTAAACCGTCGTAGTGAGGACATTTCTGCATTATTTCAACTTCATTTCAATGTTAGACCAACAATAAAAACGTAAATAATAAATAAAACGTATGATAACAATATAATAAAACGATATTAACCAAACCAACAGGAAAAAAAACGATGAAGACAACAAAGATATAAATTTAAGAGCTGACAGTCATATTAAAAAGATATTTCCTTTAAAAACACATCAGGAGTTTGCTAATCAAAGATCCATGAAGACTGAAAGCAGCCTCACTTGTCGACCAATAAACCGTCAGCCGATCTCTGGTGGAGTTATTTTTGTGTTCTGTACATTACAGTACGAACATCAGTGTTATTGATCGGCTCGTGTGTTGAATTCCATACAGTGGCAGCTGGTGATAGAAATATGGGGGGACAAACTGAAGCAGCACTCCATGGCTCAGCAAAAAAAGAAAAGAAAAAGTAAACAAATCTAAAAACAACACAACACTGTAATGTTGCCTGAACACTTCTTGAACATAAAGTTTGTTCTTCTCAATGACTTTCTGGCTCAAGTCGGTCGGCCGAGTCTCTTTTCCACTGACGCTACGACCAAATATGCATTCAGCCTCTCCCGGGTGTTTCTGAGAAAGGTTTGAATCCTCTTCAAGGTTGAGAAGCAGCTCTCAGCTTCCACCGTGGTCATGGGTCATGGGTGTGGAGATGAAAAGGTCCACAGCACCACGACAGGCTTTGATGATGAGACTCAGCCGTCTTCAGCTCGCTTCCATTGAGCGTCGGATCGGCCTTCGTGCCGTTGCTCAGTGCATCTTCAGGAAACGCCCCGTCGTACTGTTCAAACCTGCCCCTGCAGCGAGCTGCCTCTGACTAGCTGGTCTGTCAAGGAGAAGTGTTGCCTGGTGTCCCGGTACGCTATCACAGACCTACAGAGACAAGAATGACAAAAATAATATGTAGAGACGACTAAATACTCATTTCACCCACATCACCTAAAGCTACAACAGGCAACAGTCTAAATAAGGAGCTGAAGTCATTTTTACAGTCTATGAAGTCATAAAAACAGCAGGACCTTAATTTATAGAGCTGCTGCTGCCATCTGCTGGACAAAATGTCAACATGTGAACGCTGCACATCATTGCTTCAGTCTTGTAGTAAAGAATCCTGAAGTTAAAAACATCTTGAAATGAAATTCCCTCGTTGATCATATATCTGATGTAACAACTGTCTATTTAATGCTAAATACAATCTTCATAGAAAATCATCTGCAGCATCACTAATGATTCTCATTTATTCAAAAAAACATTTTAACTTTCAGAAAAAGTAAAAAAAACAAGATGAAAAAAGACAAAAAAACCTAAAATAAAACATGAAAACAGTAAAAGACGTCACGTAGTTACATAACAGACATTCAAACCTTCTAACACAAATAAAAATATATTTTTAACAAAAGTTTATTCAGTGTCGGTCCAGACTGAAATATCTCTACAACTATTAATTATAATAAAGAAGATAAAACTTTGTATTCATATTTATTATGAACGACAAATATTGATAAACATGCACAGAATATATCTACAGATTTGGATTATAATGAAAATGTTTTAAAGATTATAACGAGTTTAGTCTCATTATTAAAAGTCCTGCATGAAAAACCCTCCTGCAGTAAAAGTACATAAGTATTATGAGCTTGATGTAGTTAAAGTATTGCAGTAAAAGTACATAAGTATTATGAGCTTGTTGTAGTTAAAGTATTGCAGTAAAAGTACATAAGTATTATGAGCTTGTTGTAGTTAAAGTATTGCAGTAAAAGTACATAAGTATTATGAGCTTGATGTAGTTAAAGTACTGCAGTAAAAGTACATAAGTATTATGAGCTTGATGTAGTTAAAGTATTGCAGTAAAAGTACATAAGTATTATGAGCTTGATGTAGTTAAAGTATTGCAGTAATTACTGAATGAATACTTTTACTGTAGGAGGGTTTTAATGCAGGACTTTTACTTGTAATGGAGTATTTGTACATGCAGTATTGTGTAGTGAAGTAAAGGATCTGAGTACTTCTTCCACCTCTGGTGTCGGTTGAATCTCTTCTGGACTTTACTCAGACTAAATAAACATAACTGTCGACTCTGAGAACGACTGACGGCCTTTTTCATGACTTTCTAACATTTGATAGACTCGACACTTGTATGATCAATAAAACTAATGGATCTATGAATCAGAAACGGTTTGTTCCTTGTTGTCATGGTCCGTCCTGCAAGAGGGAGAATCTGAGCAGAAACCTGCAGCCAGACAGCGAGGCAGAGAGAGCCAATAGGGTCCTTTGGCTCGTGGCTCCTCTCGTGGGTTCGGCCCTCCGCGGACAGGTATAGAGGCTTCATGACCGCCGGCAAACAAACACCATCTTATGGTAAACATGTCAATATTTACTCCTGTAGTCATTGATTGATTTTCATTTACCGTTATCACTGTGTTCCGTGTAATTATCATTTTGATAACAGTAACAATAGAAATAAATCAATGAAAAAAAAACAGTCCAAATTACGTCTTCAGATCATTTCCAATGTTTCAAATACTCACACAGTAAAAATATGTTCTGCAAAATGTAGAAGACTGCCATGAAACAGTTATACATTTACCATTTAAAGACATTATTATTATTATTATTATTATTATTATTATTATAAGAGCAGAAACAGATGTGATTTGTCTTTTTGATTGGAGATAAATGTCCAATCAGAAGCAGAGACATCCAGATATTAAAAGAACAACATAAAAGCAGCAAATATACAAAAATCCCTGAAATAAAGAAGCAAATATACGGTTCAGATTTCAACATAAATGTGGATTGTAAAGCTGCGACACAAATAAAGTTTGATTTTCCAACATGTGAAAATGTTCAGGACTGTAAAATCAGACACGTTTATTTCTGATAATAAGAGTTTCTTAACGGACTGTAAAAGTCTTGTTTGGTGACATTTGGAGAAAGATTTAGTTTTTCCAAACCTGCATGTTCAGCATGATGGAAATAGAAAACAGCTGTTAGTTTGGATGAAGTTTGACAGCAGGAGTCCAGATGTTTTCTTCATCTTTCAAATGAAGTGAAAAAGAGAAAAATGAGAGTTTTTCTGTGATAAAGTAAAGTGGAGAACTGTACCTGGATCTGTAGATGTGATGGTTTCTCCTCCATGCTTGCAGCTCTGTGTGCAGTCTGTGTTTGGATGTTGAGCTGTGAGCTTTTGACTTTCTTCTTGGTTTCCTCTCTCAGCTCCTCGTCACATACCTGATCTGACCTCTGACCTCTGACCCGCTGATCGTCACAGCAGAAGAAGACAAACGGACGTCTGTATTCACTTTGTGTGCAGAAAGTTAACCGACACGTGTTTCACTGTTTTCTTCCTGGAGAAGAAAACACTTGCTTTTTGTCCAAAGCACATTTTCCAAATATAACTATTACTGTTGATGATTTATATCAAAATGTGACTTTTCATTCAAAGTTGAGTTGTGTGAAGGTTGTAGAAATGAGAAACTGACCCTGCGCTAAACTGTGTGTGAATAAACAATAGAACTATTAATAATGTTCAGCTTATTATTAGAGTGCCATTTTTCTGAATCTGACAATAAAGATCAAATGAAAGCTTCTATTATTATTTATGATCCTTTTTTATTGGACATAACAGGTGATACTGCAGTTCCATTTATTTCTGCCTGAGTAACATAAACATACAAATGATCAACTTTACTTGGTACAACACAAAAACAGGAAATAAGAAACATTTCAAACAGATTGTAAACAGATTGATGATCCTGTAAATGAGCTTTTTATTGTGGATATTTAGTAAGGCGCTAAACTGTCAGCTGTTTGTCCTCTAATATTCTGTTCACATACAGCCAGAGCTGCAACAATTAGTCCATTCATTGATTATCCGTCAACACTAAATTAACACTTAATCATCATTTGAGTCATTTTGAAGCAAACATTTTCTGCTTTTAGCTTCTCAGGTGTGAAGATTTAATGCTTTTCTTTGTCTTACATGATAATAAACAGAATATTTGACTGTTCTGGACTTTAGTTCAGACAAAATGAGACATTTAAAGATGTCGCCTTTGACTCTGTGAAATTACAACCAGCATTTTACACAATTTACACAATTTCCTGACATTTTATAGACAAAACCATGAATTGATGAATCTCTGAATCATAATGTTTATTTACAGCTCTACATGCACATCCAGTAGAGACACATAAAAACATGTCGCTTTCTGAATTAACTATATGATTAAAAAAACAACTAATTGAACAACAAATAAGAGTAAAAACAACAAAGAGCCTCTATAGGCCAGCGGATACTTACTGTCATTATGTGTGTTATAGTTAGTGGGCAAAACTCTTCCAACATTTTTAAAAACCTTGGTCACAACTTGAGGTTTCAGTAAACTTTCAGCCGCTGGTGGTTTTCTCTCTGAGAGCTTCTGAGTTTCACTGAGACTCATAAGGATCAAAGCCACGACCTCCGAACCTCCAAACAGTCCTCTAACAGACTGAGCTATCTGCTCTGAGAACATCAGCTTCTTTTTTACAGCTTTTTAAAATGTCAAACAAACTGTCAGTCATGTGGAAACCATGTTGAGCAGTGAGAGATCAGGTTGGTACTAAATAACATGAGAAAGTTTCTCTAACAGGAGGAGACTCTTCCTCCTACAGAGAACACAGAGACACTGAACCAGACCAGACCATAAACCCAGCGCACAGAGACTGAGTGAATGTGGTGTTGAAGGTGTGGAGGTGGATCAGTGTGTCAGAGGAGACTCTGTAGAAGGACAGAGTGCCAGCAGGACAGTCCACATACACTCCTACTCTGTTAGAGACAGAGGAGGAGGAGGAGGAGGAGGAGGAGGAGGAGATGGATGTTTCTATGTTATTGTGACAGACAGAGTAACCACCATCAGAGCAGATCAGACTCCAGGACTGATCATTCCTTCCAAACCAACAGTCATTACTGTTTCCTTTCTTTCTGATTCTTCTGTAACTCACTGATATATAAACCAGTCCTCTCCACTCGACCTCCCAGTAACAGCGACCAGTCAGATCATTTCTACACAGCAGCTGAGACCAGACATCAAATCTGTCTGGATGATCAGGATATGACTGATCCTCCCACACACGTGTCACCTTCCTGTTGTTGTCAGACAGTTTGAGGTATCTGTTTACTGTGTTTGGATCCAGTATGAGTTGACAGAAATCTGATGGAGAGAACGAGACACAATACAGCTGCAGTTATTGATCGATCACCTGATTGATGATGACATCATCTTCATCCTCAGTAGGATGTGAATGAGTGATGTCACCGTTTGAAGTTTGCTTTGTTTTCATGAATGAAATGAAAAACACACTTACGCCTCCAAGGACCTGGTGTCAACCATCGGACTCCAGCAGGCTGCAGGCTGAAAGGAGGAGGGGGGTCAGAGCAGCACGTTCTCTTTCAGAATGCAAACATGGACGTTACATCGCTCTAGTCTACTGTTTGATTATTCTGTTCAAATGTGGGGTTGGGCTTTGATAGACTTTGATCCAATCTGAATCCAGTATCCCAATCCTTCTGAAACCCTGATTGAATCTAATCAGGTTGAACTTTCAACATTTACAGGAAACTTCAGTTAGAAATAACAAAAAGTCAAAGATTGAGTTGAGATGTGTGATCAGCTCTGACAGAGAAAATGTTTCCAGCTCTTCCTCCTCTATCAGACATTGTCTCTCCATACACTCAAAAACATCATTCATGCCATCATTTATTATTAAGCATTTGGATTTCTGTCATTTTCATTCAATCACCACAATTTGAAAATGGATTTATTCAAATCTCATAAAATCTGCAGAAATATTGTAATTCTAAAAATAATGAAATGTGATCAATTAAAACGTATGAACATGGTTTGAATATGGTTTAAGTCAATTAGTTCAAACGTGTGAGATTGGTTTACATATCAAACTCAGGAAGTGGAATCGTTTCTATTCTTGGTCATGCAACAAGCAGCAAAGTGTTTAAGGCCGACTGGCCTCACCTGAGCCTTCACAATGTTTTTCATTCTAATTTCAATTTCAATCAGATTCTAGGAATTGTTATGCTTCTGAAATGACTAATCATAGTTCAGGGTTACCTTAAATTAGCCTTTAACTGTTTGCCTGTCTTTATAGGCATTTGTCTAAATGGTCAACTGTGCCAAAATAAGTAAATATTTGAAAAGGGAGCACTTTCTTTAACCTCGTGCATGTAAGAACGGTATTTTCTTTTGTTTTTCCGTTTTGTTTTGTTTTTTTAAATAGATTTTTACTATATTTGTTGTTCACATGTTTTGGTTGCTCTTTTTGTGGGTGTGTGCTGAATGTCAGTGTGTTATGTTGTTGAATGGAAATGGTGTAGTGTGATGTTGTTGTATGGCGACGTTTTGCTGCCTTTGACTTTCTGCAACACCCAAACTGGCCACATGCTCCAAATAGATATTAAATTAATCAAATGTGAAGGTAATCTGACTGTTTTATGTTTTGTTTTTAATGTATTTTAGTTATTGTTTAAGGTGGGGGGGGGGGTTAGCAGCCATATATTCCTCCGTTCCCCATTGCTTCTATTCATCTGTTTAGCGTCGTCAGGTTAGGCTAACCTATTGTTGCTAACTCTGGAGCTAACCCCCATGCTGCAGCATTTATTAACTGACTGACACACTTTAGTCTGTACTGTAAAAAAGATGAGAGAAGGAGAGAGAGACAGCAGCAGTGGTCGAGCGAGCTAGAGAGTGAATGAAGACAGAGAGGGAGCGCTGGTAGCGAGAGTGCCGGTGAATCAGATCAATAAAACGTTATTTTCTGATTGTTTCACAGTTGTTATGTTCCGGAGGACAAATAGACACGCCCACACCTCCACGCCACCCTGCGGCAGAACGCCGCAACACCTGATTGGGTCTGAATACGACCTTACTGTTCAACTTTTACTCTGCTCTGCTCACATTCACCGTCACTTTTCTGGCGATCGCTCTCTCGCTTAAACACTCGCTCACGTACTGCCCTTTTCTTTAAAAGGAGCTACGCAACCTGCAGTTTCCATGGCAACGGCACAGACGTTGACTCGCGTTTCGAAACAGCGCTGCTCAGAGGCTCCCAAACGCTATTGATTTCCGAATGAATGGATATTTGGCGTTATTTTTGGCATTTACTGTTATAGCAGAAACACTGTTCATAGTTTTCAAAACGATACATTTAAAATACATTGGGTTTATTCATTTAAAGTGCATTAATTTGATGCATTTTAAGTTAATTGGGGATATTGCATAAACCTGGTTATTATTTCTTTTACACACATTGGATTTATTAATAAGAATACATAACCTCTCATTCCTGCTTGTTTAATTCATGTTTTAATTATAAAAATGCTTCATGTTAAGTTTATTAGTTTGTATATGTCAAAACTATGCAATTCCAATGGATGGAAATTTTATATGCAATTGAAATACATAAGTCTTACATATTAGGCCTAAATATTTTTTTGAGTGTACCTGAGAGTCTCCAGTCTCCAGCGTGGATCCTTCAGTCCAGCAGACAGCAGCTTCTCTCCTGAGGCTCCCGGATGATTGTAGCTCAAGTTCAGCTCTCTCAGATGGGAGGGGTTGGAGCTCAGAGCTGAGGCCAGAGAAGCACAGCCTTCCTCTGTGATCAGACATCCTGACAGGCTGCAAACACACAAAACAACACACATGCCAGACAGTCTGAGAGTCCTGCTGTGTGCAGTCAGATACAAAAACAAACTGTCTCCACACTAACTAACTAACTAAGAGATGAACTGAATCAGGGAGCTCCAGAAAGTTGAGCATCCAGCCAGATGGGAAAAGTCAGCAGCTGAGGGATGATTCAGCAGCATGTTTTTAGATGTGAACCCCCTAGGGGGGTCTGGGGTCATGACCCCCCAGGAAGAAAATGTTTTCAGCTTTAAAATGTGGATTTACAGTCGATGTTAGCAGGAGGATAAAGAGAAAAACTCACCCTAGAATTAATGTAATCTGACTGTTACAGAAGTAATGTAAGAGGGACATCAGTTCACTGCACACAGCCAAGAGAGCAGAGCCGCGTCCAAAAGTGGATTAAAGTGCATTAATCCACTAAACAATAAAGTTCATCACACAAAACTCAGTGTTTCTCAGGTTGTGCTGAACAAAACTCAGGAGACTCAGCAGCACAAATATTCCTGTTCTCTGTTTAGAGTCTTCAGGTTAGGCTAACCCACTGATGCTAACAATTGATGCTAACCTACTGATGCTAACAATTGATGCTAACCCACTGATGCTGACCCATTAATGCTAACACACTGATGCTAACAATTGATGCTAACAAGTGATGCTAACCCACTGATGCTGACCCATTAATGCTAACACACTAATGCTAACATACTGATGTCAACCCACTGATGCTAAAAATTGATGCTAATCCACTGATGCTAACACACTGATGCTAAAATTGATGCTAACAACTGATGCTAACACACTGATGCTAACAATTGATGCTAACATACTGATGTTAACCCACTGATGCTGACCCATTAATGCTAACACACTGATGCTAACAAGTGATGTTAACCCACTGATGCTAAAAATTGATGCTAATCCACTGATGCTACCTATTGATGCTAACAACTGATGCTAAAATTGATGCTAATCCACTGATGCTAACACACTAATGCTAACAATTGATGCTAACATACTGATGTTAACCCACTGATGCTAAAAATTGATGCAAACAACTGATGCTAACCCACTGATGCTGACCCATTAATGCTAACACACTAATGCTAACATACTGATGTTAATCAACTGATGCCAAAAATTGATGCTAATCCACTGATGCTAACAACTGATGCTAACCCACTGATGCTAAAAATTGATGCAAACAACTGATGCTGACCTATTGATGCTAACACACTGATGCTAACCCACTTATGCTAACAATTGATACTAACAACTGATGCTAACCAACTGATGCTAATGTTTGTCTTATTGATTCATTGGCTTTATTTCCTCGCCCACTGTAGCGAGTGAATCTGTCTGTAGTGAAACCGGGGCTAACCTGTTCTGCCTCCGCAGGCTGCATTTCACTCAGCTGCCCGACAGACCTACTGCTTCTTCCCACTTTAAACTGAATAGCAAACCGGGGCTTGGTGCTCTGGTTGGATCCAAATGGAGAGCCGGGGCTAACGTTAGCTGGGAGGCTAGCTGAGGCTAACTGACTGTGCTTCCCTCCGGTCATGCTGCGGCTAACGCTCCGCTAGCCTCCCAGCTAGCCCCGGCTCTCCGTTTGGATCCAGTGAAGTGGAGCCTGCGGAGGAAACACCGGGACCGTCAGGATGTAATAGTCCATAGAGGAGCTGCGGTGTTCGGCTGCACAGATAGGAAACCCCTCGGCTGACAGGATGTACCACTCTGTTTGAAAAAAACCTTTTTCTTCTTCTTTGTGGTTTATAACAGCGGTTGGCAACCAGCGTATTAGGTGCATTACCGCCACCTTCTGCTTCAGACTGTGGACCAAAGATTAAATCCTACACATTAATCCTGTCTGTCTAATAAACTCAAAGAAAAGTGCTGCTGCACCCACTTGGCAGGTTCATTAAAGTTTTAATGCTGAGCTCCTGAACTCCAGTCTTCCTGAATTCTTCCTTCATAATTTGTCTTTATTGATCATTAATACAATCTATGATTGCAGGTGTAATAGTCTCCTCAGCCAGCTGGAATAAAATATGTGCACATATCTGCATCGGCAAAAATGAGTCAAAAAGTAATCGTGTTAAATAATCATGATCTCAATATTGACCAAAATAATCGTGAGTATGATTTTTGCCATAATCGAGTAGCTCTAGTTCTTATATTAACATAGTGTGCTTGAATCTCAATTTTTCATTTCTTCATATATTTATTATAAAAACATCTTTCAAACTAAACAAATCCTAATTTGATAATAAATATGAATATATTATATAATGAATATGAATATATTTCACTCTAATAGGTTCTTCGAGGTCACCTGTGTAAAAGTTGTTTCTGTGTTTGTTTTATTTTATTTCATCTTCTGTTGAGAATTTCAATGAGTTCCTTTAAAATAAGCTGTTGGAATATCCAAGGTCGTTACTCCTCAGTCTTTGGTCTGAAGAGTAAAACCTATCAATAATAATGACATCATAATCCTATCAGAAACATGGTGTAGAGGTGATGTACCCACACACTGCCCTCCCAGCTACAGAGAGATTATTGCCCCTTCCCACAAATGATCTACTGTTAGTCCAGCAGAGACTCAGGACGACTCATTATATGCTACAAGTCACATTTACACAATTCACTACTAATTCTCAACATCAGAAAATAAAAAGAGATCTTCTCCCTACACAGAAGGATATATATCTATGTGCTGTGAGTCCCCTTACTTCTCTGATGACATGTTTCCCTGCCTTGAGTCACAGATATGTCATTACCAGGGGCAGCAAATATAATAATCTGTGGTGATTTTAACGCCCGGACTGGTGCACAACCTGAAGTCACCAGTAGTCAAGGAGACAGTTTGATCATCCCAGTCTCCCCAGTCCTCCACAGACTGGTCCCAGCAGGTAGAACCACAGTGAACACACATCAGTCCATCATGTAGACCAGGTCTGCACATTATTTGATATGAAACCAGTCAGACTGAAGTCTGTTGTGGGGATACTGGGGTAACCTGTTTTACATTTACGTGACTTTCAACTGGCAGCTAAACGTCAATTTGTTGAGCGCTAGGCTAACATTAGCTTAGCTGGCTAGCTACCATCTGTAGCAAACCGTTATCTATCTGTCCATCATTTATGTTAACTGGTTTTCACTGATTGAACCTTCAACAACAATAATATGAATCTTATTGTTGTTATTCCATCGTGTGGATGTTTGATCTAAACTCAGAACTATGAGCTAAAGTTGAGCGATGCTGTGTTTACATATTCCACGCTGGTCTGTTTCACGCACACGCACGCTGGAAACAATCCCATTGGCTCGTGAGTGTGACAATCTGCAACAACATCATCTGGTTGATGCAACTCTCACTGTTTTATTGACACAATCAGAGTCCACAGAGAATGAATGGAGAGTTATCTCTCTCTCTCTCAGCTAAATAAATATTCATAATGTTTTATAACAATAATCAGAACACATTATAAAGCATTTTATTAAGATTTATAAGGTCAAGAATCATATCAATCATTTTATAAAGCATTATAATCACTTATCACTCACCAAGTTTTTTAATGAGTCACTTTTGTTGATCAAACGTTTACATTAAAGTAAAATATAAATAGAAATAGTTTCAGGTTTTATCTATAATTTGAGTGTTTAGTGAGTTTTTTGGGGAAACATTAGTGAAATGTAAATGTTCATCATTCAGTTGTTCATTGTCTGTTATGACTCGTTAAACTAATTAATTTATTTTAACGTTTTGTGTTCTTATAAAGATTTTAATGATATTTTTTCACTTTTCTTGAAGCAAACAATGAGCACTTATAGTGACTTATAAGCAGCTTGTAATGTATTATATCTGTCTATTCCTCAGGAATTACATTACTTCACTTAAAGCACCCAATGACCAGTTAGAGTCACTTAAATCACATTTTAATGCATTATAACAGTGATTATTGATGCATTATAAAATGATTGTAATGTATTACAACTATGAGAATTATAATACACTATGATCCTTGTAAAACATGTCAGTGAGTGACCAGCAGTTATGAAGTATTATGATTCTTGACCTTATAAGTCATTATAAAATGCTTTATAATGTGTTATGATTATTGTTATAAAGCATTATGAATATTTATGAGTGTTTATAACTATAATTATACAGTGCTAGAAGCAGATTATAACACATTATAAGTATGTTTATAATGCATTATAGACATGGGCTTCATAGAAAGTGTTACCATAAACATTTCTCAACTAAATTGTCTCTTTTCCTTTTTTTGTACATGTACATTTCAAATTAATGCACATATCAGGCCTTTTTTGCATGTTATAGTACATACACATTAGCTTTTAAGTCCATTTCAAATAAGCACAAACTGCCTTACGTGCTTTCCCAGCGCTACAACAGCAGCTTAGCATGTAGCACTTAGCCTAGCTTCCAGGCTGCAATTAAGCCTACAGTGGTTAGCGGCTAAAAAGCTGCATCAGCTGTATTCTCATCACATCACACAAACATTATATCCTGACTGGCTTTTTGCTTCACCATACCTTTCAAGGTAAACTAACACACCATTCAATGATTTTGGAACAAAACCTTAATGCTAACCAGCTAACCTCGGGTGACTAACTCACCAGGATAATCCATTAATTTGGAGGGAAACGCCCGCCGGAGTCCCGAAGATTCTTTTTCCACAGCCGCTCTGCAGCTTAGCAGTTTTCTCTCTCTGGCAACACGCCACCTCCACTCGGTTTCGACTTATTTAAATCTGATATTAAAACGCCTTATTTTACTCTTTCCAAACTAATTCATTTTAGCCAAACACCCGTCTGAGGAGCTGCGCTGCAGTAACTGAAGAGAGACTAGAATCTTCTCCGCTAGCAGCTACCGCTAGCAGCTACCGCTAGCAGCTACCGCTAGCAGCTACCGCTAGCAGCTACCGCTAGCCTGCCTGTGAGGCGTTTAGGGAACATCAGTAAATTGTAGCATCTACCGATAGCCTTAGTGTGAGGCGTTTAGCGAACATTGTTAAATTATAGCATTTACCACTAACCTGCGCGCAAGGCGTTTAGGGAACATCTGCAAGTTGTAGCGTCTACTGATAGTCTGCATCAAGAGACAGTCCACTGAAATCATATTTTTCTCTTTTAAATCATTTAGCAGTGACTTTTACAGTGGTTTACTTTCAGTATCAGGTTTAGTTTTAATTCCAATCAGTTTCCACTATATATTAACACTGTTTACTACAAAGAACAATATAGTCTTATGACTTGAAAGTTCACTAACATTGTTCAAATGGTCTGGAAAGGATGCAAAAACTGAATCACATATTCCTTCACACACACAATTTGTCCAGTTCTGTCAAAATCATCTGCCTTGAAATGACAGCTAAAGAGAACTGTAGTGCCATTTGGCTCAAAATCCTTCCATCTGACAGCTATGGCCAAGCAAAGGCTGGACGATGTAACCAAAATCTCATATCCCAATATACGTAATTTCATATTCTGATAATGATAGCTATCCCGATGTAACATATTTTAATTCAGTGAATAAATAGTTGGTCCGTTGTGTGTGTGTGTGCAGCGCAGCAGAGGAGAGACAAACAGCGGTGGAGAGTTGATGACAACTAAACTTGTTACATTACTGTAAGTGCAATAAAAGCTTTGTGAGTAAAAAGCCAAGAAGTGTAATTTATCAATGTAATCCGTACAAAAGATGAATGTGATTTGAATCACAACGAAATAGAGCATAATATGAAGAGATTACATCATCACATGATATAGATCGTCATATCACACAGCCCTAGCCCAAACTTTCTTTAGTCCGGGATTTCTGGGGAACCTTTGACAAAAACAAGGCCATCTCAAGATGACTGAATTATGCAGCCAGTGCATTGAGCTAGTAGCATAAATATGACTTACTAGATCTAGCTAATTTAAGCTAATGTTAGCTAATGTGTATAATCTCATGAGCACAAACACACTCAAATTCTGATAGTGAAACAAGTCATTTCATTGTGATACTCAAAACAATTTATCCACTGTTGCAACATTAGGTTATGGCCAGTATGTACTGCATGTGAGTAGTTTAGGGAACATCGGTAAATTGATGCCTTTTTAAAGACATCAGAGTGTTATTTAAGGTGTAAAAAAGTAATACAACACAAATGCTGTGTTTTTGTGTCAGAAACATTGAAAAAGTTACTTCTTCTTTAATTTATTTGTTGATGTATTGTCTCAAAATATAAAAAGTGACATTTAACTTGTTGAGTGGTGTGAAGACATTATTATCAGGCCTCAATAATCAGGCAAGGAATGAGACTTTTAAAATGGGCAATTAGTAACTTGATTCCTGATTATGAAGTTTATTTCTCTGTAATTAGTAATTTATGGTGCCTACAATTTAAAAAAAAGACATTTAGGAAATTTAGTACAAAATTGGACTGATCTGCTAAAATTATAAATAAATTGGTCAGAATGTAAATGGTTTAAAAATTTACTTCATTTTACTGACCTGCAGAAGTTAGACAGAAACTAGTTGGAAATTAAGCTGCAACAACTCACATACTTACCATGAAATTACCATGAAATTCAAGGTAAATGTTGGGATAATTTGTAGGCTGATTTCAAAGAAATTTTAAATAAGTTACTTGGTAATTATCACCTAATTACCATGAAGTTTTCAGAGCTGTAAAATGAAGTGTTACCAAAAACCTGTAAAATCATCTGTGGTATTAAAAAAAATCAACAACATAAATAAAAGAAAACAATATAATCTGCATGAAAAGTAATTCTCTACTGCTGAAATGTCATAAAAACTGGTTTGACAAATCATATCAGCAGAGACAATCCTGCACAGGTTTAATGTTTATCCTCTAATATCATTCAGATTTTAAATGTTCATTAGATGAACAGATTGATGAATGCTGACCTGAGAGTTTCCAGTGTACAGTGTGGACTCTCCAGTCCAGCAGACAGCAGCTTCACCCCTGCATCCTGCAGGTTGTTGTTACTGATGTCAAGCTCTCTCAGACTACAGGACTGGGAGCTGAGAACTGAGGACAGAGCTGCACAGCTTATCTCTGAGAGGTTACAGCCACTCAGCCTGGAGAGACAGTAATGAACAAAAAGATAAATGATCTTTGTTAAAATGCTGATTCTGGACTCTTGCTGATGCTGGATATAAATTCTTTTCTCAGCTCTGGTTAAAATCTTTGCTGTTCTATTCCAAACATCTTGGAGACCTGACAGTTAAATATGACAAAATCTGTGATAAACAGACATGTAATAATGTAAATCGCATGACATCAAAGCAAAGATCAGTTTCTCTATCTCAGCCAGAGTTCATATATGTGTGCTGTAAAGTATATGAAGCTGAATCAAAGAAAGATAAAGTAGAAAATTCAAACATTTTCTTTCCTGTGAAAAATAAAATCCTGGTGGAAAACTTCTGCAGATCAGAAATCCTGACATTAGAGAGGCTGAACCTTATAGTTTAGAAAAATATCTCAAAGACAAACTGTGACTTGATCTGACCTGAGATTTTCCAGTGTACAGTGTACACTCTCCAGTCCAGCAGACAGCTGCTTCAGTCCTGAATCCTGCAGGTTGTTGTTACTGATGTCAAGCTCTCTCAGACTACAGGACTGGGAGCTGAGAACTGAGGACAGAGCTGCACAGCTTATCTCTGAGAGGTTACAGCCACTCAGCCTGGAGAGACAGTAATGAACAAAAAGATAAATGATCTTTGTTAAAATGCTGATTCTGGACTCTTGCTGATGCTGGATATAAATTCTTTTCTCAGCTCTGGTTAAAATCTTTGCTGTTCTATTCTAAACATCTTGGAGACCTGACAGTTAAATATGACAAAATCTGTGATAAACAGACATGTAATAATGTAAATCACATGACATCAAAGCAAAGATCAGTTTCTCTATCTCAGCCAGAGTTCATATATGTGTGCTGTAAAGTATATGAAGCTGAATCAAAGAAAGATAAAGTAGAAAATTCAAACATTTTCTTTCCTGTGAAAAATAAAATTCTGGTGGAAAACCTGACATTAGAGAGGCTGAACCTTATAGTTTAGAAAAATATCTCAAAGACAAACTGTGACTTGATCTGACCTGAGATTTTCCAGTGTACAGTGTGGACTCTCCAGTCCAGCAGACAACTGTTTCATTCCTGAATCCTGCAGGTTGTTGTTACTGAGGTCAAGCTCTCTCAGACTAGAGGACTGGCAGCTGAGAACTGAGGACAGAGCTGCACAGCTTCTCTCTGAGAGGTTACAGTCAGTCAGCCTGGAGAGACAATAAAAAGAAAAAAAGTTAGAAATTCTTTATTTTTCTGTCCTGTTAGTGTTAACCCTAACCCACATTTATATCATGATAAATAAATCCAACTATCTGTGTACTTACAGAGCTTTGTTGGAGGCTTTGATCACTGGCAGCAGCCTCAGAAGAGCCTCCTCTGAAGCAGAGTATTTCTTCAGGCCAAACACGTCCAGATCTTTTTCTGATGACAGTAAGATGAAGACCAGAGCTGACCACTGAGCAGGAGACAGTTTATCTGTGGAGAGACTTCCTGACCTCAGGGACTGTTGGATCTCCTCCAATAGAGAATGATCCTTCAGTTCATTCAGACAGTGGAACAGACTGATGCTTTTCTCTGCAGACAGATTCTTACTGATCTTCTTCTTGATGTACTTGACTGTTTCCTGTTTGGTCTGTGAGCTACTTCCTGTCTGTGTCAGCAGACCTCTTAGGAGAGTCTGATTGGTCTGCAGTGACAGACCCAGGAGGAAGCGGAGGAACAAGTCCAGGTGTCCATTTGGACTCTGTAAGGCCACGTCCACAGCACTCTGGTAGAAACGTGTTGATTTATCTTTTCTTATTTTAGACCACCAGGGTGTTTTTTTTTCTTCTGCCAGCAGATTGACTCCAGAGTTCATGAATGTCAGATGGACATGAAGAGCAGCCAGAAACTCCTGAACGCTCAGATGGATGAAGCAGAACACTGTTTCTTCAAACATCCCACAGTCTTCCTCTTTAAAGACCTGTGTGAACACTCCTGAGCACACTGAGGCTTCTCTGATATCGATGCCACACTCTGTCAGGTCTGATTCATAGAAGATCAGGTTGCCTTTCTGCAGCTGCTCAAAAGCCAGTTTCCCCAGAGACTCAATCATCTTCCTGCTCTCTGGTTTCCAGTGTGGATCTTTTTCTGCTCCTCCATCATACTTGACATTCTTCAGTTTGGACTGAAGCACTACAAGGCGAAGGTACATCTCAGTCATGGTCTTGGGCAGCTCTCCTCCCTCTCTGTTTTTCAACACATGCTCCAGAACTGTAGCAGTGATCCAGCAGAAGACTGGGATGTGGCACATGATGTGGAGGCTTCTTGATGTCTTGATGTGGGAGATGATTGTTCTGGCCTGCTTCTCATCTCTGAATCTCTTCCTGAAGTACTCCTCTTTCTGTGGATCAGTGAACCCTCTGACCTCTGTCAACATGCCGACACACTCAGGAGGGATCTGATTGGCTGCTGCAGGTCGTGTGGTTATCCAGAGGCGAGCAGAGGGAAGCAGTTTCCCCCTGATGAGGTTTGTCAGCAGCACATCCACTGAGGTGGACTCTGTAACATCAGTCAGGATCTTATTGTTATGGAAGTCCAGAGGAAGTCGACACTCATCCAGACCGTCAAAGATGAACACAACCTGGAACTCTTCAAACCTGCAGATTCCTGCTTCTTTGGTTTCAGTAAAGAAGTGATGAACAAGTTCCACCAAGCTGTACTTTTTCTCTTTCAGCACATTCAGCTCTCTGAAAGTGAATGGAAATGTGAACTGTATGTACTGGTTGGCTTTGTCTTCAGCCCAGTCCAGAGTGAACTTCTGTGTTAAGACTGTTTTCCCAATGCCAGCCACTCCCTTTGTCATCACTGTTCTGATTGGTTCATCTCTTCCAGGTGAGGGTTTAAAGATTTCTTCTTGTCTGATTGTTGTTTCTGGCCTGTCTGGTTTCCTGGATGCTGTTTCAATCTGTCTGACCTCATGTTCATCATTGACTTCTGCAGTCCCTCCCTCTGTGATGTAGAGCTCTGTGTAGATCTGATTCAGAAGGGTTTGGTTCCCTGCTTTAGCAATCCCCTCAAACACACACTGGAACCTCTTCTTCAGGCTAGACTTCAGTTTGCACTGGCACACAATAAGAATCTCTGAAGAAACAACAATTGACAGAAATGAGAAGATGTGATAGAAAATATTAATCATAAAAGTATTTTCCTATATGTTTGGTATCTGTTCAGGTCATTGGAGTTTCATGTCCTCATCTGGCATTTCACAGTATTATAGAAAGAGCATTTAATAATATTCAACAAGCAGAGGGTCTGTTTAATCAGAACTGCTTGTTGAATTGTTGAACAGTGTTGAAACTCTGTCACCCCGCACGTTTCCAACATTGGAGCTTTTGTTGGATTGTTCTGAACCTAATGATCCAACATTCACTCCGACTTTACACAGTGATTGCTCAGGTTTGTGGAGGAGAGAAACTTCTCTCTCAGGCTTCCTTTTTAAAATTCATTGCACAGCTACTTCTGTCACTTTTCATGTGAGTATTCAGAGGTAACATATGCTGTTTCCACTACAGGAACTCAACGTGTATCCATTGTTACTGGTTCTGCTTGTGTTTCCACTGTTCTCCCCTCACTTTGAGGATGAGCTGCTGAACCTAAATGATATTTAATACAAGTTCAGGTTCTCTCAGAGGAAGGAATGCAACAGCTGGTTTAATGCAGGAATGAATAATTCAGGACATGAGTTTAGACAAACATTGCAGGGAAGTTAGTTTCAGTGTACAGTATACTCTGCCTACTGTCACAACTCCACATAGTTGACCAATCAGGGTGTAAAGTGGATGTGATTGTTGGTTTTGGAGCAATCCAATACAAATTGTTGGACTTTGCCCTCTAGAGGAGCTCTGACTATCCAACAAGTGCTTCAGCTGGAGCACACTGAAGCCTTAAGAACCATTCACACCTGGACTCATTGGACTCTAAGGACTGACAGGCAGATGGAATAATGACCCACATGTGGCTTAATAATGGTGAGTTCAGAAAGAACTCAAAGTGTATTTATCATGCGGCGCGTATCGCTGGGCTTTATGAATGTACTTCATGAACGTACAGAGAGGAGAGAGAAAAAGGAGAGAAACTGGAGGGAAATAATAGAAAGAACCAGAGTTCCTGCTGAGTTCTGAGTTCAGTCAGAGGCTGAACTAAACACAAACACAAAGAGGCACACTCCCAAAGACACGGTTGGTGTCTTGCTAGCTGGCTAACAGCTAATGTACAGTTGGTATTTTGGCTGTTGGGTCAAATAAACACAAATGATCCAACAGTAAAACTTGTGCTAGTAACACAAGGTGAAAATTAGCTTTGCATTGTGTCTAAACACAGCTTTAAGGTGTAAACAGCCCTGCAGAGGTTAAACACCTGTGACTTCCCACCAGTCAATCAGAACTAAAGAAGACTTTTGGATGAGAGGAGAAACACCTTGAAGAATCTAAAACAAGTCCACCGACTGTTGACTGAGCACTTCTAAATATCTTTGTAACATCACATTTATAATCTTTCCATGACTAACCCGAAGGATCTGAGATGGTGTTTGACAAACGTTCCAATAGATCCTTCTGACTGATCTTCCCCAAAACCATTCTGGTCACTTCAATAGTGTTAATACAGTAGTTCTCGAACATCTGATCCACTGTTTCAGTTCTGTTTGCTTTCTCCAGTCGACTCTTTGGGATTGCTTTGAAGCCTTCAAGGACCCCCCGCTGATACAGGTACCACTTGAATTTTTCAAAGTCTTCAGATCCCAAATCCTCCAAACACTCCAAGACAACCTCTGGAGGTGTTGCCATCTTTTGTCCTGCTAAGATCTGAAAGGTATGACAAAAATTTGTATTTGATTAACAATTAAACAGTTAATTTTCAGGATAACCAACACTGAAGTACTGATCAATATTATTATTATGTCCTGTCACAGTCCTGTCTGGTCTCATTGTGTTTTCTGGGTTTTGGTTGTCTGTTTGCTCTGTGTGTCCCTCCTGTGTTCCTGTACTCCTCCCCAGCCTGCTTTTCCCTCCACACCTGTCCTGCATCAGCCTTGTCAGCCCTGCCCTGTTCCAGTTGTTCTCCCAGCCAATCGGCTCCCTTCCTGTTCTCCTGCCTAGTCACCTGTTCCCTGTTCCCTCGTTAGTTCTGTCTGTATTTAAGTCCAGTTTTCAGTTCAGTCTTTGTTGAATAGTCTGTTCATTCTGCCTGTTCCTGAGCTACAGTTGTTGTTAAGTTTCAATAAATATCTGTGCTTCAGATCCTGTCTGCCTGCCGTCTCTTGCACTTGGGTCCACCTGCCTTCACTCCATCATGACAGAACAATTCAAACAATAATGGACCCAGCGGATCGATTGTTTTCTCAAGAACTATGTGAGATAACTTATAACCTTTTGTGTCTTTGAAATGACTGGAAATATGCCTCCAGTAGTGAGGACAGAGAGGCAGCCTTATCATTGGCACACCAGGCAGCGTCTTCAAAGTCTTGGTTGAAGAAATTGCTACCTGGGTGGGCAGAGGACTTTATTAACACTCATGAATCCCAGCCTGCACCTCAGTCAGCTAAGCACCAGCATGCTAGCTACCAGCATGCTAGCCTTCACCATGCATCTCAGCCTGCACTCCAGTAGGCCTTTTCCATATACATGTGCTGGCTTGGTTTGACTCGGTGCATCAGCCCAGTGCTGCTGGGATTTGCGTCTTCATTACAACAGGGCTACCTGCTTGAAGGTGTCTTGAAAGACCACTTTACTGATTTTCAACCATATCTCCATCTATCTGAATTAGGGATGTAGTGTGAAAAACAGTTGTTTTTAATGTTCTGTGTCTCTGAGATGCAGCTTCAAAATCTGTTGTTCTTCCAGGAACCAGTGACGTCATTGGTTCTTGAAGAACTACAGCATGTTTTCTGTAGGACAATAACAACTGCCACAAATGGTTTCATAACATCTGTGTGGGTTGAGAGGAGGAGCTGGACCATGATTATTTAATGTCTTATTGGTGTCTCGATGGTTAATCTTTTTTCTTGTCTCATTAAAAATATATTATGTGAATAAATCTTTTCCTACCATTCGTCTTTGATCTAAAATATTTAATTTTAAGTAATGAACACTTCTGTTTATAGTTGTGCTATAAATACTCTGCTTGATGTGAATTACTTGTAAGATATATGTACATACAGTATATATGTGTGTGTATAATTGCTGAATTTAATGCATCAGATGGTATTTTGTAAGTGTTGGAACTTAGAAGAGAATTAAATAAACATCCAGCAGGTGGTGGTAACGCAGCAAAGTGGAAATTAAGGAGCCTTAACTGCATTATTTGGAGTTGTTGAAGCTTGTTATGTTATTGTGAAGGACAGATGTTTTGTTATAATTGATGTAGACTTTGTAGACTCAGGAACAACCTGAAAGTCCTGTAAAATCAGCAGCGCGTAGTGTTTACAGCGTGAAGAGAGAGCTGCTAAAAGACCAGTGATGGCGTCTTTTATCTGACTCTGGTAAAGACAAATCTAAAGTAAATGATTAAAACGATATATGGTCAGAAAGGTAAGAAGTTCTACTTTTACACCATCAAACTAGTTGGAAACATCACATGATAACAGTAGTTATAACAGTAGTTAAAGCGAGGGTGTAGGTTTGGTTTAACTCTGGTAGGGACATTTGATGTTGGACGGTGTAAATAATTGTGTGTGTGTACTTGCTCTCTATCACTCTTTTCTCTTTCATAGAAACATGTTCACACACACATAAAGAGCCTGACTCTGCTAAATGTTTACTTTACGCAATATGCATTTACTGACTGACCTGAAACTGGACTGTATCATGATGTTTTCTCTGATCTTTACATTTTATTTTATTGATTGACAACTTCACTATAAATCTGAGACCAAAACTAACATTTAAAATGAACATATCATAGACTGTCACAATAAATGTGTAGAAACGTGTAGGTAATGTGCTGCTCTGTAACTCGCTGCTGTAGGTTTTCAAACCTCACCTGAGATTCTGTCCTTCTTTCATTCCTTCTTTTAATTAAACAACATGTCTGAGCAACAATCACAAATTAGCAAACAACACCTAACGCCTGAAATTAAATATAATATCAAATGATCTTAGTTTTGTCCAGTAAAGTCGTTTCGATTCTGTGACGTTTGGAACATTTAAACTATAAACACTAACTGCTTCAGATTCTCCACCTCACTGACTCCACTAATGCTGCTGCTGCTGCTGTTAGTCAACAATGTGTACAGCTTGAAGTTGAGGGTTGCCAGATCATCAGGTCCAGTATCCTCCATATCCTGCTCTTTCACTCTTTATCATAATATCACTCTTGTTGCAGAAAACACACAAACCTGTCAACTCTGCAGAGATCTTACTGTTAATATTACGTCCAGTTAAAACAGCTGGATTGTTAGAGATCAGTAAAAATATTGGTTGGGACAATCCAGCAACACCTTCCTCACCCAAATCTACACCCATGAGTTAAAGCAACATCTTAATAGAAAGTTGTGTGAAAGGTGTGGAGCTCAGGACAGTGAGGTTAATCTCCTGGTGGAAGCACCATCCAGTTGTTTATTGATAGATTGGAGCACACTGACCTGTATGTCAGTGGTGTTCAGGTCTTCGGTGTCGGTGGATGAGTCCGGTGGTCTAGTTGTCCGGGTTCTTGTTTTCCTCCTCCATTACACACTTGTTATTTATTTATTGATGTTGTCCTCCTGAACTTCCTCTGCCTGAGTAAAACCAATAAAAAGATGATAAAGAAGTGAACGTTTGTCTGTAACTGCTTCTCTAAATCCGTCTGTCTGAACTCTGTGACTCTTCGGCTCCGTTCACCTCAACGTCCTCTTTTCCCACAGTGCAGAGAAACCTCCTGACCTTTGACCTTTCTGTAAACTGTCTGCTGCCTTCATGGACTGAAGACTGTTGTAAGAGCCAAATGTCATCATAATGTTCTGTATTATTGCTGTAAATGAATATATCTATATTCAGATCATTGTTGACTAATTGTGAATTGTTTGCTGTTAGTTGCTGATGTTTCCAGTATACTGTGGGTGTTACTGGGTCATTACTGGTAAAGTCACCTCCTAGCGTTAGAATCTACACTGCAAAAACTCCCCTACTGGAAACGCTACTAAATATTCCGTGAACTAGTGAAATTTGATCATTTCAAGCAAGAAAATCTGCTAAAAATGACTTCAGAAGTTTTCTTGAAACGAGCATAAAAATGTAGCCGCTATCAAACATGATCTAACCTTAAAACTAGTTTTAAAATCAGATTTAAGCCTGTTTGTCTTCATATTAGAAATGAACTGTCAGAAATTCAAGTTAAAGATGCTTGAAACCAGATTATTTGTCTGTAAAGTCGCCTCAGTTTATGAGTTTATGAGTTGTGGCGTCTTAAACACTTTGAATCCACTTTTCAGACTTGTTTCTTGTCAGCTGGAGCTGAAAATAGACTGAATACCTTACTAAGACAAATGAAGAGCAGTTACCTTGAAACAAGTCTAATAACCTGCAGTGCAGATGCTGCCTGACAGGAGTATCAATCAATCAATCAATCAATCAATCTTTATTTATATAGCGCCATATCACAACAGAAGTCATCTCAAGGCACTTTTCACATAGAGCAGGTCAAGACCGTACTCTTTAATATACAGAGACCCAACAATTCCCCCATGAGCAAGCACTTGGCGTCAGTGGTAAGGAAAAACTCCCCTTTAACGGGTAGAAACCTCAAGCAGACCCCGGCTCTTGGTGGGCGGCCATCTGCTTTGACCGGTTGGGTTGAGAGAGAGAAAGAGAGAGGGGAAGGGGGAGGGGGGACAGAAGAAAAACAATGACAACAACAAACAACAACAAGCACAAGCAGCAACAGCCAGGGAAGGATGCCATCAGGACTGTAAAGGACCGCGAAGGTTCGGCCCGGGAGTCAGGTTTTTCTGTGAGATGAGAAAGCACAAAAAACTCCGGGGAAGAAGCAAAGTTAGTGACATGCATTGATGTTACATGAATGCATACAGATGGAGAGGAGGAGGAGGAGAGAGGAGCTCAGTGCATCATGGGAAGTCCCCCAGTAGTCTAGGCCTATAGCAGCATAACTAAGGGCTGATCCAAGGCGAGCCTGGTCGGCCCTAACTATAAGCTTTATCAAAAAGGAAAGTTTGAAGCCTACTCTTAAACATAGAGAGGGTGTCTGCACCCCGGACTGAATCCGGTAGATGGTTCCATAGAAGAGGAGCCTGATAGCTGAAGGCTCTGCCTCCCATTCTACTTTTAAAGACTGTAGGGACCACCAGTAAGCTGCATACTGGGAGCGCAGTGTTCTAGTGGGATAATACGGTACTATGAGCTCTTCAAGATATGATGGTGCCTGACCATTAAGGGCTTTGTAAGTTAGGAGAAGGATTTTAAATTCTATTCTAAATTTTACAGGAAGCCAATGTAGTGAAGCAAAAATGGGAGAAATGTGATCTCTTTTTCTAGTTTTAGTCAATACACGTGCAGCTGCGTTCTGGACCAGCTGGAGAGTCTTTAGAGACTTGTTAGGGCAGCCTGATAATAAGGAATTGCAATAATCCAGCCTAGAAGTAACAAATGTGTGAACTAGTTTTTCTGCATCTTTTAGGGACAGGATGTGCCTGATTTTTGTGATGTTACGTAAGTGAAAAAAGGCAGTCCTTGAAATTTGATTTATGTGGGAGTTAAAGGACATATCCTGATCAAAGATAACTCCCAGATTCCTTACGGTGGTGCTGGAGGCCAGGGTAATGCCATACAGAGTAGCTTTATCATTAGATAATGTGTTTCTAAGGTGTTTAGGGCCAAGCACAATAACTTCAGTTTTATCTGAATTTAGTAGTAGAAAATTGCAGGTCATCCAGGTCTTTATGTCGTTAAGGCATGTTTGGAGTTTGTTTAACTGATTGGGTTCATCTGGCTTCATTGATAAATATAATTGGGTATCATCTGCGTAACAATGAAAATTTATGGAGTGTTTCCTAATAATATTACCTAAAGGAAGCATATATAAGGTGAATAGAATTGGTCCAAGTACAGAACCTTGTGGAACTCCATGTCTAACTTTTGCCTTCATGGAGGATTCATCATTAACATGTACAAACTGAAATCGGTCTGATAAATAGGACTTAAACCAGGTTAATGCAGTTCCTTTAATGCCAATTAAATGTTCCAGTCTCTGCAAAAGGATTTGATGGTCAATTGTGTCAAATGCAGCACTAAGATCTAACAGGACAAGTATAGAGACAAATCCTTTGTCCGATGCAGTTAGGAGGTCATTTGTGACTTTCACCAGTGCTGTCTCTGTGCTATGATGCCTCTAAATCCTGACTGAAAATCCTCAAATAAACTATTGTTATGTAGAAAGTCACATAACTGATTAGAGACTGCTTTCTCAAGGATCTTGGATAGAAATGGAAGGTTAGATATAGGTCTATAATTGGCTAAAACACCTGAATCAAGAGTAGGCTTCTTAAGAAGAGGTTTAATTACAGCTACTTTAAAGGACTGTGGTACATAGCCTGTTACTAAAGACAGATTGATCATATCTAGTAAAGAAGTGCTCACTAAGGGTAAGGCTTCCTTAAGCAGCCTAGTTGGGATGGGGTCTAAGAGACAGGTTGATGGTTTAGCTGAACAAATCATTGAAGTTAGTTCAGACAAGTCTACTGGAGAAAAACAGTCCAAATATATGTCAGGATTTATGTCAGGATTTACTGCCGACTGAGTATTTGTCTTTGAGGAGAAACAATAAGGTTTAATCATCCTAAAATAAGATATTAGAACTTTCTTGAATTTCCTTTTTTGCAGTGCAGAAGTCAGATGTAAAAAGCTGATGAGTCAGCAGTTAGTGAAGGAAGCAGGTCGTCCTGCTGTTAGTTTGGCTCCATGCAGCTTTTTGACCCTTAATTTGGACCTTTTGGAATATTTGGATTCCAGTGAGGAAGAAAAACTGATATTAGAGGAGAAATTACTCTATTATTGTATTAATACTTTGATGATTGATCCAGTGTAGAAGTGTATTCAACTGATCAATTTGCACTCTTGACCTTATCTATGACCTTTTATATGCTTGAAGCACATTGTTCTGTTTTAAGTAAAGATCGTGCACTTTGTCTCGTGTAGATGAAATGAGTTTCTCATCTGTTATGAAAGAATAGACTTTCTAAAGATTTTCCAAAGAAATGACGGTTGGAAAGAGGAACTGAATGCAAGAACAGGAAGCTGCACAAGACAGACATGACACCATATATGGAGTTGTTATTGATTATCCACCAGGAAACAGTGCAGATAGAGAAGTGTGATTGCACATGAGCTGCTTGTGTTGGGTGGAGGCTGAAAGTCTAAAGTGTCTGTGTGATCTGTTTAATGTGCTCCTCTCTTGCTGCAGAGCTCAGGGGGCCCGTATGCATAAGCTTTAGTGATTTATTAAAGGCAGTTGTCTCTGGTATTTCCTTTCTCTCCCAACTAGACAGGCTGATATTTCAGCTGCAACAACAACAGTTGTTTGGATGATATATTTGTTTGTTGGACAGAAGGATTTTCCTTTGTAAGATGCATTCTTGCTGTGTAAAAGGAGGATCATTCATGTCTGCTTGGAGACACGAGTAAAGTCAAACTATTCTTCTGACTCTGTGGATGTGTGAGTAACCCTTCAGTGTGAGATGGATGCACAGACCAATGTTAACAAATAGAAACACCTCAAAACAACAAACTAAAGAGGCTCAAACTGAAATGACAACTGTATTTACTTTGATTCTCTCATTTGAAACTGAAGCTCTGTGAAATCCCCACATATAAACATGTATATCAATATAAGTTTAGTATAAATATAGTTTGACTGCTGTTTGAGCTCTGATTGGTCAGTTAGCAGCTACTTCCTCACACAGTTTGTTAGAAGACAGCAGCACTCCAGCAGAGTCAGCACACGAGCCTCAACAAACACTAACTGTCACATTGCACAAAACCTCATCTGGACAATCAGTCTTTTCTGTTAAAGGAGCAAAACTATGGAGCTGAAAATGCAACACAATGTTAATGTTTTCAACAGAGGTGTTAAATCATGGCTGAAAGAGAAAAAACACTGCTCTCACACCTAACACCCCTGTATAGACACACCTGGAGTTTGATTTTCTTTCTTTTTAACTTTGTAAAAAGCCTCCTGTGGACAGCTGTTGTAAATGAGCGTTTCTCTACAAACACTAAATACAGTGAACTGCTGCCTGTGCATAATTGTATGTTGCAGTTCCAATAAATAAATCAAATAAACTGAACTTAACACAGTCGACTGTAAGAAAAACACTCACACAGGAAGTAGAGACTCTGCTGCAGGTTGAGAGCGATGATCTGTCGACGATCACAGCTGATGAAAGGATCAATCATCACCCTGAAACTAAACACTCACATGTCCTCATACAGATGCTCCTGATTGGTTGGAGGTGATCATCAACTTCCTGTTACTGAAACACGTCTAATAAGCAGTAACAGGAGGTGGTCACTGAAACCTGACGAAATCATGTTTGTGCGTCTGAACAAATGTTCCTGTGTGAACATGTGTTTATTGTGAAACAGATGCTGCCATGTGTGTTTGGGTGTAATCATGCATAGAGTGGAGGTTGGTGAGAAACACATGAAGAAGTTTTGGCTCCACTGTTCGGGGCTCACTCCTCTACAGCAGCTCGTATGTCTGTATCAGTGTGAGTGAGCCGCTCTGAGCATTAAAGACAGTCTGACAACACTATATCCACAGTGTCTCTTCCCTCATTGAAGTCAAGTGCAAGAGCTAAACTGCCACGACACCCACAATCCTCTCCCTCAAGCACTGAATCAGCCAATAGCAGTTTTCCTCCTGCCATTAACAATGTGACTTATTAGACAGCTATTTAATACTTTAGTGAATCCAGTAACCTAACCTTACTAATTCACTCTCACAATAACGTTGCTGTGACTGTTGTTTATGCATCTTTTCTGATTTGTAATCATCATCATTTCATTTCACAGTAAAAAGCTGAGTGGCGACCCGCTGTCTCCAACCTTTACAGGAAGTGTTTTGCTGCTGCATCGCTGTGCACTTGCAGGCACAGTTAGAGCAGAAGAATGAGTCCCACAGTTCAACTTGTTCTGCTGAGCAGCTCTACTAGAAGAACATTGGTGAAAAATCAACCAACTGACTGAACTGGACTCATTTCTGTCATGTTGAATAAGAATTGAATGTATTTTTATTCTGTTGATTATTTCCTCACACATGATTGATCTTCAGGCCGTTACTTTGCAAACAGGGAGCTCACAGCGCAGTCTGACTCTTTATGTCCACTATCAAAGGCTGAGGCTTTATATCGCCTTGTGTTGACGTTCCAACATCATCCTGCTTCTGGCTCAGCTGTAACCAAGAGAGTAGAAGTCACAATAGAAAGAGACTTTACTGTCACTCTGTGACTCCTGGAACTGACAGACTCTCCCAGTAAGTAGAGACAACAAAATGGTGGAGTGTTTCCATGCTGGAGCGTTTCCTTAGCGGAGCGTTTCCATGGTGAAGCATTTCTGAATACTTCAATACTTTACAACCTCCCTACCCGACCTCCTATCCCATTTGTTCCCACTGAAAATGTTTTAAAAAAGCTGAATGATTTCCTAAAACAACACACAGCAGCACATTTTCACCACTGTTGAAAAGATATGATGCAATTATGCTTAAAGCTGTAGTGAAAACATGTAGAGTTGAGGAAGAAGTTCAATAACTGAGACCTGAGATAATCTGAGACTGTTGTAGCATCAAAATATATAAAGACAATATATATGTTACTGATAAAATGACTAAATAACAGAAACTATCTACAATATAGTGTATTCATTTTAAAAAGTAAATATCATGAACTTTACAAAGGCAGTATTCATGCGCGACTATGTATTTTATTACAGTAGGTGTTTCTATTATTTTGTCCCTCTGCTATCTGGACTCATCATATTCACATCTTGGTGTGAAATTGACTTCATAGTAATATTTGCCGCTGCTGAATCTCTGTTCATGTAGCCTCTCTGTCTTTGTTGTCTACCTGCTACATTTTGAATCAACGCTGATGAAAAGTAAGCATCATTTTTCAGCTCTTCATGTGTATAAAGGCTCTGTGATCCCGGCCAGGAGCAGCTGCCAGCACAAATACAACAAGGACTGCGCTCATTCATGCATGCTTATAGGAGCTCAGCTGTGTGTGTGTGGCTGACAATACCATATGTTTGTATTAGTGTCAACAAATCCTGTCAAATGAATGAATTATCATTTCTCAATACTTTACAACCTCCCCACCCGACCTCCTATCCCATTTGTTCCCACTGAAAATGTTTTAAAAAAGCTGAATGATTTCCTAAAACAACAGGGTTTTGTAGTTTGAAGCAAATGTTATTCAAACAGGAATATATATGGGATTAGTTTGGGACTATTTTCTATGGGAGTGTATCGCTGCCACCATGAGAAAGAAATATTTGCTGAGTTTGTGGATACGAGAGAAAAGCTTTTCATTAGAAGAAGAAAGTTACTGGTTATGATGAGAAAAACAACTGGTTCTGCAAGTGATGTGTGTTATCTTTATGTGCTGATGTCTCCTCTGCTGTTCAAAAAGAGCTCATGAAGAAATGATTCATTATGAAATTATTAGTCAAAACTACAACTGGACCTTATGTTATGAATAATGACAGACAGCTAGAAACAGGATGAAAAAGAGGAGAAAGTTTTCTGCTTATGTGGAGGAACTGAGCAGTTTTTTTGTCATGGTGGCAGCAACGCGCTGCCGTAACTTCCAGATGTGGATTTGGTGCTCTAGTGAGTATTTACAGCAGCAGGACGGTGACTCAACATGAACTACAGAGGCCATTTTCACTGGAATGAAGGAACATGTCACCCAGTGCAACACTGTGGCTCATTGCTGTGTTTTTAATAGTTTCTGGACAACAACAGAGGAATAAGATATATGAGGCTTCAGCTACACAGACAATACTGAGCAGCACAACTCATTCATTCTTGGTTTTGGTCTTTTCATGGGATTTGTTGACCCTCAGAAAAAGATCAAACATCACCAAGCTTTAAGTCTTCATGAGCATGTTGGAACAATCATTATTTGACCAATGAAACATGAAAAAAGTTCCAACAGTATGACATCTGCTGGTTATTGATGTCATTTCTGGAAGTGTTTGAGTTCTGAGCAGCTGAGACCTGACAATAATAATAATAATGAGACCTGAGATTGAAATCTTAGAGTCCAGATGAAACAGCATTTCCAGAGGATCCAACTTCCTTCTTTGAGCCTCTAAAAACAAACATCATTCTTTAGTCAAACTGCTCACAGCAAAGACAAAAGCAGCTGGTGACAAGTTTCAAGTTCTTGGTCCTACAATTGTAGATCTGAGCCTCAAATGTGAAACATGAATCCAGAAAACCAGTCACAAGGAGAATCTAACAAGTGAAAAAAGAAAGAAAAAAGAGCCAAAATAAATCAAGTCATCAGTTAGAAAGGAGATGAATGTAGATAAAGATCAATATTACAGATTTTAATGCTTTTGACGGGTTTCTTCTTTAAGAAGGTTGAGATAGTGTTTATATAATGTTCCATCTGCTTTATAATTACAGCAAATATTGTTTTTTGTTAGTAAATTTACACTTGAGGATGTGAAATGTTTCCAAAAAACAATTGAATAAGAGTCATTTTCTTAAATAGTGTCTTTAAAGGAAGGGCTGAAGTTTGGCATTATATTATTAACTAGTTTCAGGTTGAAATTAGCAGAAAACAACAAGGAAGAATTTTACAGGATGAAAGTTCAAAAGAAGCTGAAGCTGTTTCTCATTTATTTACAGTTCAGACTTTTTACCAGTTGATATTTTTCATGTAATAATTCCAGTCTGATATTTAACAGGAAACAGCAGCAGTGTTGTCGTGAAACAGCTCTGAGTCTGCGCACTGATGACCTCAGCGCTGACACCTTACCTTTGGAGGCCTGCTATTGGCTGATTCAGTGAGCAGGGCATCATGGGTAGTTGTAGTCCTTGCAGTCAGTCAGCTCAGAAGAATCAGACTGTGATCAAAGTGACTTTTAACAGGATCATTGAGGAGCCTCGACACATCTTTATCTTTATTATTATCACATGTGACTCACTTATCATAACTGCAGGAATAATGATTGATTATTGATCAGTACAGTTAGAATGTGTCTAATATGTGCATTAAAGGTGGAGTATTACTCTTCATTGATGAAGCTTTGGCGCCCTCTGCTGGTGAAAAGATAAACTGCATGCTGTCAGTTTAATGAACACAGATTACAGGAAGTGTTTTTAAATGATAAAATACTTAAATATTGTTATTAGAATTGTACTAATGACTGCTGTTAACCACACTGATACCAGCAGTGATGTCATTAATACAAACATTGATGCTTCATATTGATCTGGATGTAATTTGACTGTTAAAGTGACTCACAGAGAAACTGTCATGATCACTGCCCTCCAGTGGTCACTGTCAGTAACTACAACTCTCCACATACAGCACTGACAGTAATACCTGGGGGGGGGGGGGTTGACCTTTGCCCCTTGATGTCCAAACTGCCCTTTTGTCAAGTCATATTTATTTTTATTTGTATGTATTTATTGATTTAATGTTTGTGAAGGCCTGCTCGTGGCCCTTCAAGAAGAACATTTAACAATTAATAATAATTTATCTCTAAATAAAATGACCGTCATGGCCGCTGCCGTCAGTCACATGATGACCTTTCACCTGAGGTCATGGTGACGTGTCCTAACAGTAGTAACTGAGTTGCTGCTGCAGACAGACGCTCGGCGGGAGAAATAACAATGATTTGATTTCATTTCACTGTAAAAAGGGAGAACTTCAGCTGCCGGTAAGTGAGGTTTGCAGCGCTGTTATGTGCACGTTGTTTGCTGTATTTTACAAGAGGAAGTGACGTGAACGTGCACGTTTGTCATACAGCCTGTTCAGTTAGCTGTTAGCCGCCAGCTAACCACAGTGTGCTGCTTTTCATTACTATGTATGTAATGTGTTTATTGATCGGTTAGCTGATCATATTTATTCATCAATCATCAATCAATCACAAAAACACTCTTGACTGTGATCAAAATCCACACAAATCAAATGTGTTTGAGCCACGTGGTTTCTGAAGGTGAGAAAAACACAATTATGTGCAACTGTGTTAAAAACTGCATTTAATAAGTGAGTGTTTGTCTTTGTTTAGTGACTGTAGTGAATTATTTTGGGGATTGTTTTTGATGGACTCTTTGTGGATTACAAAGCCAGCTGCAGCTGCCTTCCTGCGGCTCATTCATGGGATTATGGGATGTAAAAGAGCAGAGCCTCCACAATAGTCAACAGCATGTATTTAGCTTTATTCTTTGGGCTTGAAACTAATATAAATGTTGAACATCTTTGGACAGATGTCAGATGGCGTTCTTGTGTGATGTGCAGCATGTGATGCTTTACTTTGTGTGTGCTGTGAAGACCATTGAAATCTACCAACCCTGAGGGCCAATATGTGAAACATGATCAGGATGTGGGTGGCAGCAGGCCTGTATCTGGACACTGCCAACATCAGCTTTGTGGATCAATATTTCACATCCTGCATTTAAAAGGTGGACACATCATATACTTCCTACTGGAATCAGGTCGGGTAAGTCAGTGTTTTTCCAGCCTTGGAGTCCACTCGTGTCTCTGTGGGCTCCCTGGAAAAACCCACAACCAAACTAAATGACTGTGATCATATGCAGTTTATTTAAAGGTGCACTACGTAGTTTTGAGAGAGACAACTGTTTCCATTTGCAGAGCCTGCTACTATGATGTCATTCTTTGAATGAGTCTGTCTCATTGGATCATTAAATATCTTGTGCTCCTGCCATTGTTTTTCCCTCAACATAGTTTATTGTCATGTATATTTTCATAAAGCACAGAATGTGAGTAGAAAAGCTTTCCAGACTTTATTTAAACATCATGGTGCTGAATCAAAGCCAACGTTTGGACTTACGCCTTCATCAGGGTCAAACAGGAATACTGGCTTCAAACCATCCTATAGGATCATCACATCATTTGCTAATCAGGCCTCATCTGTGTCACCTGCATTCTTACCTGTGTTTGCTTTACACATTATGGCGCCATCTGGTGGTTCAGTTCAAACACATCAATCCAGCCAAAACAACAAACCTCAAATGAATTTCACACAAATTGTATCAAAGCTAAATAATAAGAGTTGAAGTGCAGCTCTTCATTCAGTCCATGTGGCCGTAGTGTGTTTCATTTATGTTTCCACAACGTTTCAGAAGCAACAGATCCAGAAGCCACCTCGCTTATTGCAGCTCACTTTCTCAAAGTCTTGGAAGTGAAGACTAGAAATTGTGTGTCTGTGTTGTAGAAAATGTTTTGCTGCAGGAGAAGTTGGATCCTGTCTCCTAATAGTGTTTTTGTGTTGTGAAATCTGAATTTTCAACGGTGCTTTTGTCTTCAACACAAACATCAAGCACATGGACATTTCAGCATATAAACACCTGACTGGTGGCACAGTTATACGTCCCTTTACATTAAAGGTCTGAGCTGAATGAGGATGTCTCAACTCTTTAGTGCAGCTTGTGTTGTTGCAATAAACGCATGAATAACAAGGAGAATTCAGCTTATCATGGACTTCTGGGCAGCTTCTCACATCTGAAGAGACCAGAATGTCTTGAAGAGTTTTTCCTCTCTTGTTTGCAAAAAGAAGCTGCTGTCTGAACTCATTTCAACTCTAAATCACAAAACTTTTAAAACATCTTCACTTCTCATCAAAGACTTGGAAATTTCTTTCTTTCAAATACTAAAATATGAGTTTTTATAAAATCACATTGTGACCACTACTTGTTATGAATTGGGCAAAGTGTCAAATAAATAGCTACACCAATATCGTACGTATCGGCCCTTTAAGGAGGATGATCAGTAAAACACAAGGTCAACTAGTGAAAATAGAGACAAAGAGTTTATTTCTCATATTTCTTAGATTTTATCAATAATAAAATAAATAAATATATATACCCCTTCAAAATAAAACAATAGACCAAATTAAATGTATTCCCTTTTTCCAGAGCTCTTCAAATATTAAACCACATAAATAAATAAATCAATTAATAAATGAAATGAGTCTTTTTGTTAATAGCCGGATAGTATCACATTCGGTTCAAGATCATTTTATAGTCCTTCTTTATGTCCTCAGATGCGAATAGTTTAGTTTCCTTGAAAGTTTTGTTCAGTTCAGTTCCTTTTTTTCTCTTTTGTGTATTTTGCTGAAGCTTATCTGTAATCCAGAGATCTGGATCGTCCAAGTCCAGCAGCGTCTTGGCTCTGACTCTCCCAGACGCGACAGCCGTGGTCGGTGATAAACCTCCCGCCTGCTGGAGTCCTCTCTCAGAAAATCCATCATCAAAAACACCAACCTGCACACCGTACAAGTTCACTTCACTTCATGTCAAATTCTCCTTTTAGTAGCACATTTATCAAGATCTTATGCTTATTTTCTAACCTTTTATCAGCTTATTACTGGCTTAAATGTTCACAGAATCAACATAAAAACATGCTCATGAATGGAAAATAAAATTCACAAGACAATTATTTCTGCCAGCAATAATATCTCACATCTCATATCAGTCAGAAAATGCACATCACACATTTTTACAGTGCTTGTGTTTAAGTTAAAAACAACACGTTTCTCCGTTTGTTTGTTTTTTTTCATCCACCGTCATAAAGTGAGCATGAGCTAACATGGATTTTTAAGCTAGCACTGAATAGAATAGTCATCAAAAACACATCTAATAGCGATCCTCCTTCATCCTCTGCTAATCAATAATATCCCGGAACGAGGTAAGTCTCTTCTGGACAACTTTAACACTGATTTCAACAAATACAACAACTTTTCCTCTCTTTCACTCGCTGGCTTGCACACATACTGGACTCCGTTCGCTTGTTTGTGTCTCTCTTACTCCCCCACCTTCTTTCTCCTGCATCGTTTCTGACAACAGCCCGTACTGCAGGCGCTTACCGCCACCCTCTGGACTTTTAGTCAAACTACAACAATGACTCAAAAAATGTGGGTTACATATCAATCAGTGTTTAGAGTCTGTTACATTTATGGGGGTTACATTAAAAATGGGGACAATCAACATATTTCTTTTTTTCTTGCATTAACTTGTTACTGATTGGTTAGAGCAAAATAAAACAAAATTAAAGCTGCAAGCAGCGTTGAACAGGCCCTCGCCCTTCTGTGCACGTCAGGCTGCGGTACAATCGAAGGCTTCTGTCACGGGCGTGTAGATGTCGTCAGACCCGAGCTGATTTCAGACAGTGCAAAAAGGAGATAAACATCACTTCCTTTGTCCACTGTTTTGCCTGCTGCTGGGGCTGCTTTGCTGAAATTTCATAGGGGGCGCTATTCAGCCAGTTTGCATCACTGATGGAATATTGTCATGTAGACGTGTTCAGGCCTCTTATGGGACTCTTATCAAACATATAAAGTTTGGTGCAGACTGGAGCATTTACAATAAAGTTATAGCAACTTCCTCTGTCATGGTGAAACATCAAATCTCAACGGTGTGAGGATGAGAGTTTTCTGCAGGGTGAGACATGTCTGTCTCGCTCACACCTGTGGCATCAAAATCATGCAAGTTTTGGGCCCATTCACTTGAATTTCAATTAGTAAATTGAAAACTCTTGATGAGTTTGTGTGTAAAACAAATTAATTTCCTAATTTTCATCAAGTCTATTTTTTAGAAAAGTAAAGACTTTTAACCCACATGACCTGGTCAAAGTGTGATTGACATGTGTACTGTCAGGTGTGTAGAGACAATAAGTAACTGCAGCTGGACACAGAAAAATACTCATATATTTGAATGGAGAGTGTGAGCGAACCGTTAGGTGCTCAGGCCCTAATAAAGGAAAAACTGCAGTACAGAGCTAAAAATTTTAGTTTTGATGGTATTTTTCTGCAGCACTTTATCACTAAACTGTCACCCTCACTCCATTTATTCCCTTCCCCTCATAGGTCATCCCCACTACTGAATTATAAATATAAGACCTATAATTATTGTAAAATAAATGATAATAACACCAAACTTCATACAAAGTTTGTATATAATGTACTGTATGTATATAGGCCTTTCTGCTGTATCCTACAAAAATGAGCTGCATTCAACCCCCACACCAGTGGCGGCTGGTGACTCACAAAATTGGGGAGGACAGGAGGAAAACCAACATGGTATCAAACAAACCACATCAGACTATATCATTGTCCCCCACCTCATATTGTGGTGGCCATTTTAGTTACATAAGTGGCGCTAGAGAGCACATTTGGGCACTTTGGGGGTTAATTTTCACATTTTATCAAATTTTTTACCAGACCTGATGTGCGTGCCAAATTTGGTGAGTTTTTGAGCATGTTTAGGGGGTCAAATTTAGGTCTGAAGTGGCGGAATAATAAGAAACAAACAAACAAACACACAAAATACAATACAATACTTTCAGTGCTCAGGCCCTAATAACCTCTACTCCAAAACAGAAATCTGCTTTCATGGATACAATGTCTTGCAGCTGTAAATGCACTCAGGAGGCATTGTGATCAGATGTCAGCAGGTGTAAATGCGATCCGTACAGCGTGACACATTGATAAGAAACAAAAGGTCCCAGTAAGGTGAAAGGTCACCTGACTCCACCTCTTCCTGACAGCTAAAGCAACCTCCGTAAAAGCTCCAAGTAGTAGCAGTGACTACAAGTCTTCCCCTGCAAAAAAGTGAATGACGTCGGTTGATGGCAGCAGTTTCTGTGACCTGGGACACCATATGTTTGTTGACAAGTCCGCCAGCTCCGCCCAGCTCATTTGCATATTGGGATCCTATCACAATGTGGGCACAGCTGAGAAAAGGAGAGGGCGTTTTAATAGCAGGTGTCAATGCAAAGAGCCATTGATCAGATGTCATTATCCAGATAATGTATCCAGATACAGATCACATGTTAATAGCAGGTGTAAATGGGGCCAGTGTGTCAGAGACTCTGGAGAAGGACAGAGTGCCAGCAGGACAGTCCACATAAGCTCCCATACTTTTCACTACAAACATGTTTTACAATAAAACTCTATCATTCAATACATAAACAACACAAGAAAAAATAATAGTCTTATTATCATTATTTCCATTTCACAGAATAATCATCAGCCTTATTTAACAAGTTTCAAATGCTGCTATTGGTCCAACCAACATAGATAATATGTTGAGTATATTATAATTCTATATATTGAAGCATAAAAGTGTCATCCTTCCATTTAGTCTTGATTTATCTTTCTAAAGTTTAGCAGCTGCAGCATTATTTGGATTTGTACTGATTGATAGACGTGCAGAGAGTGAAACTGCGCCCCCTACAGGTCAGAAGGAAGCACTGACATATGAATGAAAATGTGTTTAGTTGAAGTCATCCAGATTGAATAGTTGGAGTTTGTTTGTGTCTCAGCTGCAGGCAGCAGCAGCGTGAGGACAGACAGCAGGATGAAGACGCTCAGCAGCCGACGAGTCATCATGTTTCAGCCCAACTGAAGAATCAAACACAACAACAACACGTGATCAGAGGATTTGAAACTCTGAAACTTGTCATCATTTCTCTTCAGCGCAGCATCAGTCTTTCATTTCAAACTAGTTTGAAAATCTGGTTTACCTTCTACTTCAAGCTCCTGAAATCAAACTAACTCAAATCTGACAAAACCAAACCAAGAGCTGTTTGATTCTTTTACTTTCTATTTTATATTATTTATTTAATTTATTAATTATTATTATTATTATTATTATTATTATTATTATTATTATTATTATAAGAGCAGAAACAGATGTGACTTGTCTTTTTGATTGGAGATAAATGTCCAATCAGAAGCAGAGACATCCAGATATTAAAAGAACAACATAAAAGCAGCAAATATACAAAAATCCCTGAAATAAAGAAGCAAATATACGGTTCAGATTTCAACATAAATGTGGATTGTAAAGCTGCGACACAAATAAAGTTTGATTTTCCAACATGTGAAAATGTTCAGGACTGTAAAATCAGACACATGTTTATTTCTGATAATAAGAGTTTCTTAACGGACTGTAAAAGTCTTGTTTGGTGACATTTGGAGAAAGATTTAGTTTTTCCAAACCTGCATGTTCAGCATGATGGAAATAGAAAACAGCTGTTAGTTTGGATGAAGTTTGACAGCAGGAGTCCAGATGTTTTCTTCATCTTTCAAATGAAGTGAAAAAGAGAAAAATGAGAGTTTTTCTGTGATAAAGTAAAGTGGAGAACTGTACCTGGATCTGTAGATGTGATGGTTTCTCCTCCGTGCTTGCAGCTTTGTGTGCAGTCTGTGTTTGGATGTTGAGCTGTGAGCTTTTGACTTTCTTCTTGGTTTCCTCTCTCAGCTCCTCGTCACATACCTGATCTGACCTCTGACCTCTGACCCGCTGATCGTCACAGCAGAAGAAGACAAACGGACGTCTGTATTCACTTTGTGTGCAGAAAGTTAACCGACACACGTGTTTCACTGTTTTCTTCCTGGAGAAGAAAACACTTGCTTTTTGTCCAAAGCACATTTTCCAAATATAACTATTACTGTTGATGATTTATATCAAAATGTGACTTTTCATTCAAAGTTGAGTTGTGTGAAGGTTGTAGAAATGAGAAACTGACCCTGCGCTAAACTGTGTGTGAATAAACAATAGAACTATTAATAATGTTCAGCTTATTATTAGAGTGCCATTTTTCTGAATCTGACAATAAAGATCAAATGAAAGCTTCTATTATTATTTATGATCCTTTTTTATTGGACATAACAGGTGATACTGCAGTTCCATTTATTTCTGCCTGAGTAACATAAACATACAAATGATCAACTTTACTTGGTACAACACAAAAACAGGAAATAAGAAACATTTCAAACAGATTGTAAACAGATTGATGATCCTGTAAATGAGCTTTTTATTGTGGATATTTAGTAAGGCGCTGAACTGTCAGCTGTTTGTCCTCTAATATTCTGTTCACATACAGCCAGAGCTGCAACAATTAGTCCATTCATTGATTATCCATCAACACTAAATTAACACTTAATCATCATTTGAGTCATTTTGAAGCAAACATTTTCTGCTTTTAGCTTCTCAGGTGTGAAGATTGAATGCTTTTCTTTGTCTTACATGATAATAAACAGAATATTTGACTGTTCTGGACTTTAGTTCAGACAAAATGAGACATTTAAAGACGTCGCCTTTGACTCTGTGAAATTACAAAAAGCATTTTACACAATTTACACAATTTCCTGACATTTTATAGACAAAACCATGAATTGATGAATCTATGAATCATAATGTTTATTTACAGCTCTACATGCACATCCAGTAGAGACACATAAAAACATGTCGCTTTCTGAATTGACTATATGATTAAAAAAACAACTAATTGAACAACAAATAAGAGTAAAAACAACAAAGAGCCTCTATAGGCCAGCAGATACTTACTGTCATTATGTGTGTTATAGTTAGTCGGCAAAACTCTTCCAACATTTTTAAAAACCTTGGTCACAACTTGAGGTTTCAGTAAACTTTCAGCCGCTGGTGGTTTTCTCTCTGAGAGCTTCTGAGTTTCACTGAGACTCATAAGGATCAAAGCCACGACCTCCGAACCTCCAAACAGTCCTCTAACAGACTGAGCTATCTGCTCTGAGAACATCAGCTTCTTTTTTACAGCTTTTTAAATGTCAAACAAACTGTCAGTCATGTGGAAACCATGTTGGTTTAGAAACTGCATTTACAAGCAGTGAGAGATCAGGTTGGTACTAAATAACATGAGAAAGTTTCTCTAACAGGAGGAGACTCTTCCTCCTACAGAGAACACAGAGACACTGAGGAACCAGGCCAGACTGTAAACCCAGCATACAGAGGCTGAGTGAATGTGGTGTTGAAGGTGTGGAGGTGGATCAGTGTGTCAGAGGAGACTGTGTAGAAGGACAGAGTGCCAGCAGGACAGTCCACATACACTGCTACTCTGTTAGAGACAGAGGAGGAGGAGGAGGAGGAGGAGGAGGAGGAGGAGGAGGAGGAGATGGATGTTTCTCTGTTATTGTGCCAGACAGAGTAACGACCATCATCAGAGCAGATCAGACTCCAGGACTGATCATTCATTCCAAACAAACAGTCAACACTGTATCCTTTCCTGCTGATTCCTCTGTAACTCACTGATATATAAACCAGTTTTCCTCTCCACTCGACCTCCCAGTAACAGCGACCAGTCAGATCATTTCTACACAGCAGCTGAGAACAGTAATCAAATCTGTCTGGATGATCAGGATATGACTGATCCTCATTCACATTTGTCACCTTCCTGTTGTTGTCAGACAGTTTGAGGTTTCTGTTTGCTGTGTTTGGATCCAGTGTGAGTTGACAGAAATCTGATGGAGAGAACGAGACACAATACAGCTGCAGTTATTGATCGATCATCTGATTGATGATGACATCATCTTCATCCTCAGTAGGATGTGAATGAGTGATGTCACAGTTTGAAGTTTGCTTTGTTTTCATGAATGAAATGAAAAACACACTTACACTTCCTCAGACCTGGTGTCAACCATCGGACTCCAGCAGGCTGCAGGCTGAAAGGAGGAGGGGGGTCAGAGCAGCACGTTCTCTTTCAGCATGCAAACATGGACGTTACATCGCTCTAGTCTACTGTTTGATTATTCTGTTCAAATGTGGGGTTGGGCTTTGATAGACTTTGATCCAATCTGAATCCAGTATCCCAATCCTTCTGAAACCCTGATTGAATCTAATCAGGTTGAACTTTCAACATTTACAGGAAACTTCAGTTAGAAATAACAAAAAGTCAAAGATTGAGTTGAGATGTGTGATCAGCTCTGACAGAGAAAATGTTTCCAGCTCTTCCTCCTCTATCAGACATTGTCTCTCCATACACTCAAAAACATCATTCATGCCATCATTTATTATTAAGCATTTGGATTTCTGTCATTTTCATTCAATCACCACAATTTTAAAATGGATTTATTCAAATCTCATAAAATCTGCAGAAATATTGTAATTCTAAAAATAATGAAATGTAATCAATTAAAACGTATGAACATGGTTTGAATATGGTTTAAGTCAATTAGTTCAAACGTGTGAGATTGGTTTACATATCAAACTCAGGAAGTGGAATCGTTTCTATTCTTGGTCATGCAACAAGCAGCAAAGTGTTTAAGGCCGACTGGCCTCACCTGAGCCTTCACAATGTTTTTGATTCTAATTTCAAGATTAGATTCTAGGAATTGTTATGCTTCTGAAATGACTAATCATAGTTCAGGGTTACCTTAAATTAGCCTTTAACTGTTTGCCTGTCTTTATAGGCATTTGTCTAAGTGGTCAACTGCACCAAAATAAGTAAATATTTGAAAAGGGAGCACTTTCTTTAACCTCGTGCATGTAAGAACGGTATTTTCTTTTGTTTTTGTTTTTTGTTTTGTTTTTTTAAATAGACTTTTAATATATTTGTTGTTCACATGTTTTGGTTGCTCTTTTTGTGGGTGTGTGCTGTATGTCAGTGTGTTATGTTGTTGAATGGAAATGGTGTAGTGTGATGTTGTTGTATGACGATGTTTTGCTGCCTTTGACTTTCTGCAACACCCAAACTGGCCACATGCTCCAAATAAATATTAAATTGTTCAAATGTGAAGGTAATCCGACTGTTTTATGTTTTGATTTTAATGTATTTTAGTTATTGTTTAAGGTGGGGGGGGGGGATTAGCAGCCATACATTCCTCCGTTCCCCATTGCTTCTATTCATCTGTTTAGCGTCGTCAGGTTAGGCTAACCTATTGTTGCTAACTCTGGAGCTAACCCCCATGCTGCAGCATTTATTAACTGACTGACACACTTTAGTCTGTACTGTAAAAAAGACGAGAGAGAGAGAGAGAGACAGCAGCAGTGGTCGAGCAAGCTAGAGAGTGAATGAAGACAGAGAGGGAGCGCTGGTAGAGAGAGTGCCGGTGAATCAGATCAATAAAACGTTATTTTCTGATTGTTTCACAGCCGTTATGTTCCGGAGGACAAATAGACACGCCCACACCTCCACGCCACCCTGCGGCTGAACACCGCAACACCTGATTGGGTCTGAATCCGGCCTTACTGTTCACCTTTTACTCTGCTCTGCTCACATTCACCGTCACTTTTCTGACGACCGCTCTCTCGCTTAAACACTCGCTCACGTACTGCCCTTTTCTTTAAAAGGAGCTATGCAACCTGCAGTTTCCATGGCAACGACACAGACTTCACAGATTTCTGAATGAATGGATATTTGGCGTTATTTTTGGCATTTACTGTTATAGCAGAAACACTGTTCATAGTTTTCAAAATGATACATTTAAAATACATTGGGTTTATTCATTTAAAGTGCATTAATTTGATGCATTTTAAGTTAATTGGGGATATTGCATAAACCTGGTTATTATTTATTTTAAACACATTGGATTTATTAATAAGAATACATAACCTTTCATTACTGCTTGTTTAATTTATGTTTGAATTATAAAAATGCTTCATGTTAAGTTTATTAGTTTGTATATGTCAAAACTATGCAATTCAAATGGATGGAAATTTTATATGTAATTGAAATACATAAGTCTTACATATTAGGCCTAAATATTTTTTGAGTGTACCTGAGAGTCTCCAGTCTCCAGCGTGGATCCTTCAGTCCAGCAGACAGCGGCTTCTCTCCTTTGACTCCTGGATGATTGTAGCTCAGCTCCAGCTCTCTCAGATGGGAGGGGTTGGAGCTCAGAGCTGAGGCCAGAGAAGCACAGCCTTCCTCTGAGATCAGACATCCTGACAGGCTGCAAACACACAAAACAACACATATGTCAGACAGTCTGAGAGTCCTGCTGTGTGCAGTCAGATACAACAACAAACTGTCTCCACACTAACTAACTAACTAAAAGATGAAGTGAATCAGGGAGCTCCAGAAAGTTGAGCATCCAGCCAGATGGGAAAAGTCAGCAGCTGAGGGATGATTCAGCAGCATGTTTTTAGATGTGAACCCCCTAAGGGGGGTCCGGGGTCATGACCCCCCAGGAATAAAATGTTTTACATATCAGCTTTAAAATGTGGATTTACAGTCGATGTTAGCAGGAGGATAAAGAGAAAAACTCCCCCTAGAATTAATGTAATCTGACTGCTACAGAGGTAATGTAAGAGGGACATCAGTTCACTGCACACAGCCAAGAGAGCAGAGCTGCGTCCAAAAGTGGATTAAAGTGCATTAATCCACTAAACAATAAAGTTCATCACACAAAACTCAGTGTTTCTCAGGTTGTGCTGAATAAAACTCAGGAGACTCAGCAGCACAAATATTCCTGTTCTCTATTTCTCTGTTTAGAGTCTTCAGGTTAGGCTAACGCACTGATGCTAACACACTGATGCTAACCCATTAATGCTAACACACTGATGCTAACCCATTAATGCTAACACACTGATGCTAACCCATAAATGCTAACACACTGATGTTAACTCACTGATGCGAACTCACTGATGCTAACCCACTGATGGTAACCCATTAATGCTAACACACTGATGCTAACCCACTGATGCTAACCCGCTGATGCTAACCCGCTGATGCTAACATACTGATGTTAACCCACTGATGTTAACGATTGATGCTAACCAACTCATGCTAACCCACTGATGCTGAGCTATTAATGCTAACACACTGATGCTAACATATTGATGTTAACCCACTGAAGCTAACCCAGTGATGCTAATACATTGATGCTAACACACTGATGTTAACCCAGTAATGCTAACCCACTGATGCTAATGTTTGTCTTATTGATTCATTGGCTTTATTTCCTCGCCCACTGTAGTGAGTGAATCTGTCTGTAGTGAAACCGGGGCTAACCTGTTCTGCCTCCGCAGGCTGCACTTCACTCAGCTGCCCGACAGACCTGCTGCTTCTTCCCACTTTAACCTGAATAACAAACCGGGGCTTGGTGCTCCGGTTGGATCCAAACGGAGAGCCGGGGCTAACGTTAGCTGGGAGGCTAGCGGAGGCTAACTGACTGTGCCTCCCTCTGGTCATGCTGCGGCTAACGCTCCGCTAGCCTCCCAGCTAGCCCCGGCTCTCCGTTTGGATCCAGTGAAGTGGAGCCTGCGGAGGAAACACCGGGACCGTCAGGATGTAACAGTCCGTGGAGGAGCTGCGGTGTTCGGCTGCACAGATAGGAAACCCCTCAGCTGACAGGATGTACCACTCTGTTTGAAAAAAAAAAACCTTTTTCTTCTTCTTTGTGGTTTATAACGGCGGTTGGCAACCAGCGTATTAGGTGCATTACCGCCACCTTCTGCTTCAGACTGTGGACCAAAGATTAAATCCTACACATTAATCCTGTCTGTCTAATAAACTCAAAGAAAACTACTGCTGCTCCCACTTGGCAGGTTCATTAAAGTTTTAATGCTGAGCTGCTGAACTCCAGTCTTCCTGAGTTCTTCCTTCATAATTTGTCTTTATTGATCATTAATACAATCTATGATTGCAGGTGTAATAGTCTCCTCAGCCAGCTGGAATAAAATATGTGCACATATCTGCATCAGCAAAAATGAGTCAAAAAGTAATCGTGTTAAATAATCGTGATCTCAATATTGACCAAAATAATCACGAGTATGATTTTTGCCATAATCGAGCGGCTCTAGTTCTTATATTAACATAGTGAGCTTCAATCTCAATTTTTCATTTCTTCACATATTTATTATAAAAACATCTTTCAAACTAAACAAATCCTAATTTGATAATAAAATATGAATATATTATATAATGAATATGAATATATTTCACTCTAATAGGTTCTTCAAGGTCACCTGTGTAAAAGTTGTTTCTGTGTTTGTTTTATTTTATTTCATCTTCTGTTGAGAATTTCAATGAGTTCCTTTAAAATAAGCTGTTGGAATATCCAAGGTCTTTCCTCCTCAGTCTTTGGTCTGAAGAGTAAAACCTATCAATAATAATGACATCATAATCCTATCAGAAACATGGTGTAGAGGTGATGTACCCACACACTGCCCTCCCAGCTACAGAGAGATTATTGCCCCTTCCCACAAATGATCTACTGTTAGTCCAGCAGAGACTCAGGACGACTCATTATATGCTACAAGTCACATTTACACAATTCACTACAAACTCTCAACATCAGAAAATAAAATCTTCTCCCTACACAGAAGGATATATATCTATGTGCTGTGAGTCCCCTTACTTCTCTGATGACATGTTTCCCTGCCTTGAGTCACAGATATGTCATTACCAGTGGCAGCAAATATAATAATCTGTGGTGATTTTAACGCCCGGACTGGTGCACAACCTGAAGTCACCAGTAGTCAAGGAGACAATTTGATCAGCCAGCAAGCTGCTACTATTCACCTCCATCTGCCTCCTAGAAACAACTTTGACACTGTGATGAACAGTAATGGGAGGGAGCTGCTACAACTGTGCAGAAGCCTCAGTCTGTATATGGTCAACGGTCGGGTAAGAGGGGACTCTTTGGGAAGGTTCACTTATTGTTCAACTGCTGGCAACAGCACTGTAGATTATATGATCACAGACATGGACCCCTTCTCTTTCACTGCATTCACAGTCAAGCCCCAAACCCCTTTATCAGACCACAACCAAATCACCCTCTTCCTCAAACACAACTATATCACACACACAAAACCCAGCAAGCTGTTCAACATACCCAGGACATACAGATGGGCCCCAGACAGCACTGAGCAATACCAAGAGGCCAGCAATAGTGAGGAGATTACATTATTACTACAAGAGTTGATAGAATAGCCCTACCCTCCCACTACTGAAGGCATATGTGAGGCTGTCCACAATATAAATGACATCTTCAACACAACAGCAAATAAAGATCAATTCAAACTACGTACAAACAAAAGAAAAACAACAAAAAAGAACCACTGGTTTGACAAAGAATGTCAAAACCTGAAAAAAACAAGTTAGAAACAAACAATCATATACGCCTTCAGTATTGTGAAGCACTTAAGACATAAAAATACAACCAGAAGCAAAAAGATAAAACATAGTGAGAAACAGCTGTGCCTACTTGAAGAGAGTATAGAGTCTAACTGGGACTTCTGGGACCAGTGGAACTCTGTCTGTCAGTCTGAGCCTGAGGAGCTGCTCATACAGGACCGAGACATATGGACTCAACATTTTCACACCTTATTTGGACCAAAACCACCAGGAACTGACTTACAAACCAAACAAATACTGGAAAAACTACTAAATATGGAATTGATATTCAAAGACCACCAGAACCCCCTAGATTTCCCCGTTACTATAAACCACCTGAAAACAAAACTGAAGACCTCAAAAGCAAAAAAGCATGTGGGCCTGATGGGAGACTGAACCAAATGCTGAAATACAGAACAGAAAAATTCCACTTGGCTATTCTAAAATGATTCAACCTAATTGTGAGTGTGGGATATTTTGCTGAGAGTTGGAATAATGGTCTTATTACAGCTATATTTAAAAGTAGAGACAGATTTGAGCCTCAGAATTACAGAGGGATGTGTGTCAGCAGCTGTATGGGCAAGCTGCTCTGCAGCATCATCAACTCCCGCATTATTTGAATTTGAGACAGAGAGAGAGATTTGATTGTATTTGACAAGAGAGATTATATTATTAAATTCTCCAAATCAGTACAGTCAGTAAACTTTATGACATAATTAAATAAATGTATGTCAGTAATAAGTGTGGAGTAAAAACTACAGATCTCTTCAGTGAAGCGAGAGGCGTCTTTCAGGGCAACAGCTTGTCTCCGACTCTATTTAACATCTACATTAATGACTTAGCAGTGCTGTTGGAGCAGTCTGGAACCCCTGCTGGCCAAACCCTTAACAATAAGGAAGTTAAATTCCTGCTCTATGCTGATGACCCACACAACAAGGACTACAGCAGCACCTGGACCTCCTGGAGCAGGACTGTCAGAACTGAGCCCTGACAGTCAACTTTAACAAATCTAAAAGCATCATCTTCCAAAAGAAGCTCAAATATCAATTCAAACTAGAGAACAGCATCCAGATCACAGCCTGTACTATGATTACCTGGAGCTCACAATCAGTGCGTCAGGTAACTTTGGTCTGACGGTGAAACAACAAGCATGTAGAGCATTTTATGCAATAAGAATAAATAGACACACCAATTAGTATTTAGACAAAAATATTTGATAGTATAATCCAACCAATCGCCCTTTATGACAGTGAAGTTTGGGGTCCACTCAGTCATGAGGACTACACTAGATGGAACCAGCATCCCATAGAGACCCTGCAGAATCCTGTAGATCCATATTAAACATCCAAATAAAAACACCAACCAATACACGCAAGGCAGAATTAGGCTGTTACAAATTGATTATTAATATTAAAAAAAAAACACTTACCAGTGTTTCCTCTAGGTTGAGTGGTCTGGCCTGGCGGGGCGTTTTATTGGGGGGGGGGGGGAGGGGCAGCTACACATTTCTCCGTTTTCTATTTCTCTGTTTAACATCGTCAGGCTAGGCTAACCCATTGTTGTTAACTTCGGAGCGAAGCCCCTTCACTTTTCCAGCAGTTGGGGAAACAACAGACGTGACTTTTCTTGGTCTTGACGAGCTGCAGCATTTATTAACTGACACACTGTCGTCTGTACATTTACTGGCAGACTGACAACTTCCTGTTAACCTTTTCCTCTGCTCTGCTCGCATTCAACCTTATTTTTCTGACGATCTCTTGTTTAACCACTCACTTGTTTACGCTCTGCGCTATTCCTTAAACGGAGTTACGCTACCTGCAGTTTCCCAGGCAACAACACAGACGTTCACTCACGTTTCGAGACAGCGCTGTTCAGTGCTATTGATTTGTGAATGAATGGATATTTGGCGTTATTTTTGACATTTAAATTTTTTTTTTTGGCCTGGCGGGGGTTCTCATTGGCCTGGCGGCCCACCAAGCCTGTACTATTAAAGAGGAAACACTGCTTACAATTTGGTTACATCTCAAATTGAACCCCCAAGACACACTTAAATTTCAGGCACTACAAACCCAGAGCTGAACCCCCAATAGAGTCCCTTCTGTCAGCTGGTCGTGAGACTGATCAATAACACCCAATACTGCTCAACCTCACACCAGCACTGATCAATAACACCCAATATTGCTCAACCTCACACCAGCACTGATCAATAACACCCAATACTGCTCAACCTCTGACCAGCACTGATCAATAACACCCAATACTGCTCAACCTCAGACCAGCACTGATCAATAACACCCAATACTGCTCAACCTCAGACCAGCACTGATCAATAACACCCAATACTGCTCAACCTCAGACCAGCACTGATCAATAACACCCAATACTGCTCAACCTCACACCAGCACTGATCAATAAAACCCAATACTGCTCAACCTCACACCAGCACTGATCAATAACACCCAATACTGCTCAACCTCAGACCAGCACTGATCAATAACACCCAATACTGCTCAACCTCAGACCAGCACTGATCAATAACATTCAATACTGCTCAACCTCAGACCAGCACTGATCAATAACACCCAATATAATAATATCAGAGTGGGAAACTTTGCAAACTTTACGAAGTCAGACGACAGTAAAAAGCAACAGATTCTATCAAACATGCAGCAAACTGAGGAAACATCACTGAATGTGACAAACAATCATCCTGACAGTCTATTGTACATGTGGTTTAGGGCTGTGTGACATGATATATATCATGTGATGAGAGAAAAATGTCTCTATCGTTTATATCGTTGTGACGCTAATCAGACTCTTTACGGCAATATTTTTCATCATTTGGAGTCTGTCCATCTTTTGCACAGATTACATTGATGAATTACTCTTCTTGGCTTTTTACTTGCAAAGCTTTTATTGCACTTACAGTAACGTAACGAGTTCAGTTGTCATTAACTCTCCTCTGCTGTGCTTTACACATGGAGGGCTAAGCCCCGCCCACGCTGAGAAAGCGCAGAGAAGCAGCGAGATGGCGACTATAAATGACAGCAAAACGCAGTAAAGACTGTCTTTATTTATGTGAGTTACCAGATGTATGTGCACGTGTTTAATTTCAGCTCAGTCTGAGAGTCTCTGCTGAGGTTTGCTGTCATTTATGGCTGCGTTACTATGATTCACCGCGGCAGGGCTGAACCCTCCATGTGTGAACTCGAGAACTCGAGTTGAAAACTGCACTTGTTACGTTTCTGTAAGTACAATAAAAGCTTCGGAAGTAAAAAGCCAAGAAGAGTAATTTAATTTAATCTGTGTAAAGGATGGACAGATCGTCCGGCCCTACATATAGTTATTTTATCTGTTCCATTATTTATTATTGTGAATGTCATGTTATTGTTGTATTTCCTTAATTTAACATTGCAATTTTACATAGTCCTGCCGATGCAAACACTGTTCAGTAAATGTGACTATATAGTAGAGCAGGGCTGGGCGATAAGACCAAAATCTTATATTCCATCATAGCACATTTTAATTCAATGAATAAATAGTTGGTCATTGCCTTTTACACAGCATGCCAGTGTTCCATATTCAGAGGCGAAAGGTGAAAAGTTTGCAGCCCTGATAAATGTTCATAATACTTAATAACAATAATCGGAACACATTACAAAGCATTTTATTAAGATTTATAAGGTCGAGTATCATATCAATCATTTTATAAAGTGTTATAATCACTTATCACTCACCGAGTTGTTTAATGACTCACTTTTGTTGATCAAACATTTATATAAAAGTAAAATAAAAATAGAAATAGTTTCAGGTTTTATCTATAATTTGAGTGTTTAGTGAGTTTTTTTGGGGAAACATTAGTGAAATGTAAATGTTCATCATTCAGTTGTTCATTGTCAGACTGGAAACTCAGTTCATTGTCTGTTATGACTCGTTAAACTAATTAATTAGTTTTACAACATTTTGTATTGATCTTGTAAAGATTTTAATGATATTTTTTCACTTTATTAAAGCAAACAATGAGCACTTATAGTGATTTATAAGCAGCTTGTAATGTATTATATCTGCCTATTGCTCAGGAATTACATTACTTCACTTAAAGCACCCAATGACCAGTTAGAGTCACTTATAACCACATTTTAATGCATTATAACAGTGATTATTGATGCATTATAAAATGATTATAATATTATAATATTACAACTATGAGAATTATAATACACTATGATCCTTGTAAAACATGTCAGTGAGTGACCAGCAGTTATGAAGTATTATGATTCTTGACCTTATAAGTCATTATAAAATGCTTTATAATGTGTTATGATTATTGTTATAAAGCATTATGAATATTTATTACATTATAAATATGTTTATAATGCATTATACACATGGGTACATTTCAGATGAATGCACATATCAGGCCTTTTACATGTTATAGTACATACACATTAGCTTTTAAGCCCATTTCAAATAAGCACAAACTACCTTATGTGCTTTCCCAGCGCTACAACAGCAGCTTAGCATGTAGCACTTAGCCTAGCTTCTAGAATGCAATTAAGCCTACAGTGGTTAGCAGCTAAAAAGCTGCATCAGCTATATTCTCATCACATCACACAAACATTATATCCTGACTGGCTTTTTGCTTCACCATACCTTTCAAGGTAAACTAACACACCATTTAATGATTTTGGAACTAAACCTTAATGCTAACCAGCTAAACTCGGGTGGCTAACTCACCAGGATAATCCATTAATTTGGAGGGAAACGCCCGCCGGAGTCCCGAAGATTCTTTTTCCACAGCCGCTCTGCAGCTTAGCAGTTTTCTCTCTCTGGCAACACGCCAGCTCCACTCGGTTTCAACTTATTTAAATCTGACATTAAAACGCCTTATTTTACTCTTTCCAAAGTAACTCATTTTAGCCAAACACCCATCTTAGTAGCTGCGCTGCAGTAACTGAAGAGAGACTAGAAACTTCTCTGTGCACAGCTGCCTAGCTAGCATCTACCGCTAGCATCTACCGCTAGCCTGCATGTGAGGCGTTTAGGGAACATCGGTAAATTGTAGCGTCTACCATCAGCCTGCATGTTGAGCGTAAAGGGAACATTGGTAAATTGTAGTTTCTACTGACTGTAGTCTGCATCATCTGCATCCAAGCGGCAACCTCCGGAGCTGAAAAATGAAGCCAATGCAGAAGTGCCAAAAACCTTCATTCTATCTAATGGCCAATAGGGGGCGACTCCACCGGCTGCAAAAAATAGACAACAAAGAAACGTATGCTTTAGAGCAGCAATTCTCAACTGGCGGGTCGCGACCCAAAAGTAGGTCGCGGACGCACTCTGGGCGGGTCACGGACAGCTTGTAAAAACTAAATAAATTTAAAAAAATAAATAAATAATTAATGCTCATCTGATTTTGTACTCGTCTTTTATCTTGAAAAAAAAGAGACAGAGAGAGGCACGCATCAGACACATGCAGCATTCTTGTTGCCATGGTAACCACCGTTCATTTGCCGGTTACCCTTCTCTTTAAATTTGTGATGGCAAGATGGCGAAACGCAAATATAACCCGGAGTATTTGAAATGTGGCTTTTCGTTCATTGAGGACAAACACAGACAGAAACCCCAGTGTGTTATTTGTAATGAAGTGCTGGCACATGAGAGCATGAAACCATCCAAACTAATGCGACATTTACAAACGAAACATCCCGCATGTAAAGACAAGCCGGTGGAGTTTTTTCAAAGACGACTTCATGAGCTGAAGGTATCACAGAAGTGTCTGACAGCATCTTGCTCCAAACAAGAACGAGCGCTCCGGGCGTCTTACCACATAGCTCACCATGTTGCGAAGGCCAAGAAACTGTACGCAATAGCCGAAGAGCTTATTTTACCCGCTGCCATGGACATGGTAAGAGAGGTGCTGGATCAATCAGCGGCAGACAAGCTTAAAACCATACCCCTGTCCAATGATACTATAGCTCGGCGTATTGAAGACATGTCTGGTAACATAAAACAACAGACCACAGCTCACGTCCAGGCAAGCCCTTACTACGCATTACAGATGGATGAATCCACGGATATAACTCACCATGCCATTTTACAAGTTTATGTGAGACATGTGTGGGACGGTGATTTGCAGGAACAAGTTCTCTGCAGCAGAGAACATCCTACCACCACCAAAGCAGAGGACATTTTCAACTCTGTGGACTTGTATTTGAGCTCAGTGGGCCTAAACTGGGAATACTGCGTTGGAATCACAACTGACGGCGCTGCCTCCATGACCGGGAAACATTCAGGTGTGGTGAAACAAATTCTGATGAGGGCACCTAATGCGACTTGGAACCACTGCTTTTTGCACCGAGAGGCACTGGCGGCTAAGAATATGGTTCCTGTGCTTGATGAAGCTTTGCAAAATGTCATCAAAGTGGTGAACCACATAAAACGAATGCGAATAAAGCTGCTGCTTTTCAAATCTATGTAAAGATTTGGGCTCTGAACATATGCAGGTGTTGTATCACTCTGAAGTGCACTGACTGTCGAGGGGTAAGGTCTTGTCATGCTTTCACGAACTGAAAACAGAAATCGCCACCTTCCTCTCAGAGAATAACTCCTCATATGCTGAACTGTTTAACAACGACACCTGGCTCGCACTTGTTGCATATCTTGCTGATATTTTTGAGCACCTCAACACGTTAAACGTGTCTATGCAGGGGAAAGGACACAACATTTTTGAACAGTCAGACAAAATCGTTGCTTTCAAGAAAAAGATCACACTGTGGGTGAATCATTTATCAAAAGACAGACTGGACATGTTTCCAAACGCTTGCCAGGAAGCACAGCAGCTGGACACCACGGCCAAAAATGACTTGAAAAAAATGATCAAGGTGCATGTCAATAAACTTCAATCTCAGTTTGACGACTACTTCCCATAGAGACACGGAGATAATGTTAATGTCTGGATATGCGACCCTTTCAAGGTCAACATGGAAAGCATCATGTTGCCGAGCAACGAAGAACATCAGCTGGTGGAGCTGTCATGTGACCAGATGCTGAAAAAGAGATTTGGCGACGTAAGCCTTTCCCACTTCTGGTGCAGCGATGAGATGGCTGAGTATCCATCTCTCACCACTCTTGCAGTCAAAACGATCCTACCATTCAGCACGACCTATCTTTGTGAAAGTGGCTTTTCTACCTTGGTCCAGCTCAAGTCAAAGCAGAGAAACAGGTTGAACACTGAGCATGATCTGAGAGTAACTCTGTCTGCTGTCACCCCAGACTTTGAAACTCTGATCAAAAGTAAAGTACATGCCCAACTGTCTCACTGACTTCCACAAAAGACAGGTTGGGTGAAAGCATCTTGTTTTATAGCTTTTTTTATTTTACGCAGTTTTGATATTTAAATTTATTGTAGTAACTTTTATACATGTAGTTGTCATGTTCCTGCTCAGTTTCTTAAAAAAATTGTTTGGTTTGTATTCTATAAAAGTGGGTCGTGACTTAATGACCATGGGAAAATGTGGGTCCAGGGCTGAGACCAGTTGAGAACCCCTGCTTTAGAGCATGGCTACGTTGTGATTGACAAGTCGCTGCCATGGTGACAACATTGCTTAAGTAACGTAAACATGGCGTATAGGTGTAGCTGCCGCTATTTCACAGTGTGTTTTCAGTTCATTAAAGTTAATTTTAATATTATGGTCACCTAAAAAAAAGTCTTGTTTGGTGTTTTTTGTAATAAAAGACCCATCAATGAGTCGGATGATCAGTTTTTTCACTGAGTACATTTTGTTTTAACGGTCTTAGGCCTGTTTTTCACTAGCGAAAATTAGCATTAACATTATGACTGTTAACCATAGATTATAAATGCACCATGCTAACCAAGCTAGCAGCTAGTGCTATGGTTCTTCTTCTCTTCCAAATATGGTCACTTCTGGCTCCAAAAATCAAACATGGCGACGGCCAAATCCAAGATGGCGATGGTCAAATCGCTACACTCAAGGCTTCAAAATGGCAGTTCGCGAACCAATTGGTGACGTCACCGTGTCTACGTCCATATTTTTTACAGTCAATGTCTGCATCATGAGGCATTTAGGGGACATCTGTAATTTGTATCTACAGAAAATAACCTCGGTTACCGAGTCGACTCTGCTGTTCTCTCCGCCACGCCGCCGAGAGCCAGCTGCCGTGCTTTTGGCAGACCGTGCGAGAACGGCCACCGTCTGCATCCGAGCCCAGGACAAAGCCGGACATAAAGACAGATTACACAAACCCTGCTCGCTTTCTGAAGCGACAAAGTAAGAGGCATAAGTCTGGGCAGAGGCCGTGTTAGTTGTGTGCTCTTATCAGCATCAGTTGCTGTTGTTTAGCATTTAGCTTTTTAGCTTTTGCTATTGTTTGTTGTGTTGTTGATGGACCGCCGAGTCCATTTTTCTCTGTTTACTCTTAGAAGTATTTTAAGTTTGCTGCCTGTTTAGTTGTGTTCACCACGCTAGACTGTTTTGTGTTTGTCCCGCTCGGGACTACTGTTGTGTTTGTGCCACCATGAGGGAGAAAGTAAGTTGCTTTGTCGGTCAGAAACCAGACAACGTGCGTTACAGACTGCCGTCCGTACGCGCACTGTCTGTGGACAAAGGAACCGTTTCTCTTCCTCTCACGATCGCTTTCTCTCCTTCTTCCTTCTCTCTTCTGACTAACACATACACGCGCGCGCACACACATACACGCACTGACATCTTTTTGCACATCTGATGGTCAGATAACGTCGGACAAAGCTTTGCTTTGTTTTTCTTTATCCGCCATCAGACGTGTGTGTTTTTCACAGAATTGGGTGAGTGCAAGACGCCGTCCACCAGGCAGCGCCATCTTGCTTCTGTCTAACCAAGACACCGCCACATTTCTGCCATCCGGTTCTCGCACGACGTGACTTCCTCCCATAGTGACATCTGTCATCACGTCAGGCCCCGTCGCCATCTTGTAACACACACGCACGCTCACACACACACACACACATGCATTCCCCTGCATGTGTCCAACCCTGTACATAGTTGTTGTGTTTTGTTTGGTAGGATTAGATTTTAGAATAGTTGTTTATTGAATGAAGCATTTGTTAACTTTGTTAATTTTGCTAAGTTTAATAAACACTGTTATATCTTTAAAGAGAAGTTCTTCTGTCATTATTGTGTGTAATATTGTGAAAAGTGGCTGATTGAAGGAGTCAGAGCTCGAATTCACCCTTCTTTGTTCACCCTTGAATGTTGATATCTCTCAGATATTAACATTCTAGGTGAACTCCCATTTATGAGACTACCTTGTTTGGTTATTGGTCCCGGTTTCCGGGTGGTGCCCCGTATTTGTTAATTCATATTAATAATTCTATTAATTGTTATAATTAGTTAATTATCTTTGATAATTGATAATTATTGCAAATAATCAACTGTGTTCCTCACAGATCCAACAGTTGGTGCCTGAATTATTGATTAAGGTTAACAATATCTTATTTTCCAAATAATAATAACCAAACGCACTACTGCCCGTCCCAACACACATATATAAACACAAAACTGCTTTGCTAGCTCAATCTTGTTGTAACTAAGACATACGCTGAAAAAAAATTTTTTTTCCATGACGGGTAATGATAGAGTAGAGAACGGTTCGGGTTTTTCAGTATGTGTGAGAGTGTGTAACTCGTTCCACAGTCTCAGAGTTCAATCCACTCGGTAAAGGATCTGTTTTGTTTTCCCCACAACCCCTAATCAGTTCAGTTCAATCCAGTTTCACAAACATAAAAGAAAGACAACTCAAAACTGTGTACTGGGATTTCACAGATCCCCCCACAGAACAAAACAAACCAAAGACGCTAACAGAGCAACACAGTACATAAAATAAGAACATCAGAAACGTCAGATAGGTCGGACCATGGTGTTTAACTATATATACATATATATATATATATATATATATATATATGTATATATATATTCAAACTTTACAGTTGTGGCTGAAAATGACCACAGAAATAAACAATTTTGCCAAGTTCACATATCACCGCAATTCACATCAACCACCAGTCTTCTACCCAGGAGTGACAGTTATTGTTAGTGTGACGTCATGGTTTATAATTCTAATGAATGGCGGAGTAATATTTTTAGTGAGAGGCTTTTTTCATTTGAGCACGGCTAGGTGTGCTGTCATGCTGATTTGAGCTCGTTCTAAATGCCTAGTTGACCAATCAGATTGCTTGGTCGGAACTATCTGTTGTATAATTTGGGTCTTTTCATACATGAAAACATATTGAAAAAAAACATTTGAAACTATGTTAATCCTATTTTCTTTTTACCTTACTCCCATAGTACACGTATGATATTTATAAAATAATTTTTAAATTAATTGTATGAAACAAATATTCATTTAAAAAAAACACTATTTGTGCTTTGCTGAATAATGTATTTGTATTCGGGCACACACCTAGTGTGGAGGTGTGGGATGGGTGTGTTTGTAACTGCCGTGAAACAATCAGAAAATAATGTTTTCTTCCTCTCATTCACCAGCTTTCTCACTACCACTGCTCACTCTCCTAATCCACTTTCTAGCTCGCTCGACCACTGCTTCTCTCTCGTCTTTTTTAAAATGAGTCAGCAAAGCCTAACTTAAGTTTTAACGTTATCAAATGAAGAGAAATGTCCTCCCCTCTACCTAGTAATGTTTCTGTCTTCCCTCATGACAGGGTTGTACAGCATTACAGGTTGTGTTTCTCCAAAAGTCGATTCTGGTTCAACTTTCTCGCTGCTGTGGCCCTGCCCTCACCTGTCCACCCCAGCAGCCTAAACGCACAACGCTGCCAGCTGGTGACCTGAGGCAAGTGATGTGTGCACAATGAAATCATGACAGGAAAAAGAAAAGGAAAGAGTAATTTTCTCTCAACAATAAACATCGTCTACTTGAAGTTTGTGACAAACTGCCAAAAATGAGCAAACGAGATGCAGCAAAACAACAAGCATTTAAACAGCTGTACTGTATCTTGAAACAGACGATAAAATTCAGTAAATAGCGAAGCTGCTCATTTCATTACTTTATATTCATGTAATAAATATACAAATGTCAATTACATGATAATCTGTATGAGAAATGAAGAAAAAGAAAATCAGTTATAATCATCCACTTATAGTGATCAATTTCACCCGGATGGAAGTGATCACTATAAGCGATTTCCACTGTACCATGAAATTTGTGGACCTGTAAAATGAAATGTTATCCAAATCTGAAAAATCATCTGAAGTATCAATTAATTCAACAACAAAATCAAAAGAAAACAATAAAAATCTGCATGGAAAGTAATTCTCTCTACTATCCTCTAATAGTCTTTCAGATTTTAAATGTTCATCTGTTGAAAGGGTTGATGAATCCTGACCTGAAATTTTCCAGTGTGCAGTGTTGACTCTCCAGTCCAGCAGACAGGTGCTTCACTCCGGAATCCTGCAGGTTATTGTTACTGAGATCAAGCTCTCTCAGACTAGAGGACTGGGAGCTGAGAACTGAGGACAGAGCTGCACAGCTTCTCTCTGAGAGGCCACAGCCACTCAGCCTGGAGAGGAAATAATGAACATGAAGATGATGCTGGATATAAATTCTCCTCTCAGCACTGGTTAAAATCTTTGCTGTTATATTCTATACATGTTGGAGATGTGACAGTTAAATATGACAGAATCAGTGATACACAGACATGTTATGATCTAATTCACTTGATATCAAAGCAATGATCAGTTTCTCTATGTCAGCCAGAATTAATATATCTGTGCTGTAAAATATATGAAGCTGAATCAAAGAAGATAAATTGGAAAATTCAAACATTTTCTTTCCTGTGAAAAATAAAATCCAGGTGGAAAACTTCTGCCAATCAGAACTTTGGACTTTTGGTGATGCTGGATATAAATTCAACTCTCAGCACTGGTTAAATTCTTTGCTGTTCTATTCTAAACATGTTGGAGATGTGACAGCTTAATGATGAACAGACATGTAATGATATAAATCACATGGTATCAAAGCAAATATTTGTTACTCTGTCTCAGCCAGAGTTCATATATGTGTGCTGTAAAATATATAAGGCTGAATCAAAGAAAGATAAACTAGAAAATTTAAACATTTTCTGTCGTTTAATGTATTTGTATTCGGGCACACCCCTAGTGTGGAGGTGCCGGGTGGGTGTGTTTGTAACTGCCGTGAAACAATCAGAAAATAATGTTTTCTTCCTCTCATTCACCAGCTTTCTCACTACCACTGCTCACTCTCCTAATCCACTTTCTAGCTTGCTCGACCACTGCTTCTCTCTCGTCTTTTTTAAAATGAGTCAGCAAAGCCTAACTTAAGTTTTAACGTTATCAAATGAAGAGAAATGTCCTCCCCTCTACCTAGTAATGTTTCTGTCTTCCCTCATGACAAGGTTGTACAGCATTACAGGTTGTGTTTCTCCAAAAGTTGATTCTGGTTCAACTTTCTCGCTGCTGTGGCCCTGCCCTCACCTGTCCACCCCAGCAGCCTAAACGCACAACGCTGCCAGCTGGTGACCTGAGGCTGGTGATGTGTGCACAATGAAATCATGACAGGAAAAAGAAAAGGAAAGAGTAATTTTCTCTCAACAATAAACATTGCCTACTTGAAGTTTGTGACAAACTGCCAAAAATGAGCAAACGAGATGCAGCAAAACAACAAGCATTTAAACAGCTGTACTGTATCTTGAAACAGACGATAAAATTCAGTAAATAGCGAAGCTGCTCATTTCATTACTTTATATTCATGTAATAAATATACAAATGTCAATTACATGATAATCTGTATGAGAAATGAAGAAAAAGAAAATCAGTTATAATCATCCACTTATAGTGATCAATTTCACCCGGATGGAAGTGATCACTATAAGCGATTTCCACTGTACCATGAAATTTGTGGACCTGTAAAATGAAATGTTATCCAAATCTGAAAAATCATCTGAAGTATCAATTAATTCAACAACAAAATCAAAAGAAAACAATAAAAATCTGCATGGAAAGTAATTCTCTCTACTATCCTCTAATAGTCTTTCAGATTTTAAATGTTCATCTGTTGAAAGGGTTGATGAATCCTGACCTGAAATTTTCCAGTGTGCAGTGTTGACTCTCCAGTCCAGCAGACAGGTGCTTCACTCCGGAATCCTGCAGGTTATTATCACTGAGATCAAGCTCTCTCAGACTAGAGGACTGGGAGCTGAGAACTGAGGACAGAGCTGCACAGCTTCTCTCTGAGAGGTTACAGCCACTCAGCCTGGAGAGGAAATAAAAGGGAAAAAACAAGTAAGAATTTATTTTTGTTAAAAGGATAGCTGAGTATTTAAATAATGATGAATAAATCCAACTATCTGTGTACATACAGAGCTTTGTTGGAGGCTTTGACCACTGGCAGCAGCCTCAGAAGAGCCTCCTCTGAAGCAGAGTATTTCTTCAGGTCAAACACGTCCAGATCTTTTTCTGATGACAGTAAGATGAAGACCAGAGCTGACCACTGAGCAGGAGACAGTTTATCTGTGGAGAGACTTCCTGATCTCAGGTTCTGTTGGATCTGCTCCACTAGAGAATGATCATTCAGTTCATTCAGACAGTGGAACAGATTGATGCTTCTCTCTGCAGACAGATTCTCATTGAGCTTCTTCTTGATGTACCTGACTGTTTCCTGATTGGTCTGTGACCTACTTCCTGTCTTTTTCAGCAGACCTTGTAGGAGAGTCTGATTGGTCTGCAGTGAAAGACCCAGGAGGAAGCGGAGGAACAAGTCCAGGTGTCCATTTGGACTCTTTAAGGCCTCGTCCACAGCACTCTGGTAGAAACATGTTGATTTGCCTCTGAACACTTCAGACAGCCAGGATATTTGTTCTTCTGTCAGCAGATTGACTCCAGAGTTGATGAATGTCAGATGGACATGAAGAGCAGCCAGAAACTCCTGAACACTCAGATGGACGAAGCAGAACACTTTGTCCTGGTACAGCCCTCTCTCCTCTTTAAAGATCTGTGTGAACACTCCTGAGTACACTGAGGCTGCTCTGATATCGATGCCACACTCTGTCAGGTCTGATTCATAGAAGATCAGGTTGCCTTTCTGCAGCTGTTTAAAAGCCAGTTTTCCCAGAGACTCAATCATCTTCCTGCTCTCTGGACTCCAGTGTGGATCTGTCTCAGCTCCTCCATCATACTTGATGTTCTTCAGTTTGGACTGAACCACCAGGAAGTGGATGTACATCTCAGTCATGGTCTTGGGCAGCTCTCCTCCCTCTCTGCTTTTCAACATGTCCTCCAGAACTGTAGCAGTGATCCAGCAGAAGACTGGGATGTGGCACATGATGTGGAGGCTTTGTGATGTCTTGATGTGGGAGATGATGGTGCTGGCCTGCTCTTCATCTCTGAATCTCTTCCTGAAGTACTCCTCCTTCTGTGGGTCAGTGAACCCTCTGACCTCTGTTACCATGCCGACACACTCAGGAGGGATCTGACTGGCTGCTGCAGGTCGTGTGGTTATCCAGAGGCGAGCAGAGGGAAGCAGTTTCCCCCTGATGAGGTTTGTCAGCAGCACATCTACTGAGGTGGACTCTGTAACATCAGTCAGGATCTCATTGTTGTGGAAGTCCAGAGGAAGTCGACACTCATCCAGACCGTCAAAGATGAACACAACCTGGAACTCTTCAAACCTGCAGATTCCTGCGTCTTTGGTTTCAGTAAAGAAGTGATGAACAAGTTCCACCAAGCTGTACTTTTTCTCTTTTAGCACATTCAGCTCTCTGAAAGTGAATGGAAATGTGAAGTGTATGTCCTGGTTGGCTTTGTCTTCAGCCCAGTCCAGAGTGAACTTCTGTGTTAAGACTGTTTTCCCAATGCCAGCCACTCCCTTTGTCATCACTGTTCTGATTGGTTCATCTCTTCCAGGTGAGGCTTTAAAGATGTCTTCTTGTCTGATTGTTGTTTCTGGTCTGTCTGGTTTCCTGGATGTTGTTTCAATCTGTCTGACCTCATGTTCATCATTGACCTCTGCAGTCCCTCCCTCTGTGATGTAGAGCTCTGTGTAGATCTGATTCAGAAGGGTTGGGTTTCCTGCTTTAGCAATCCCCTCAAACACACACTGGAACTTCTTCTTCAGGTTAGATTTGAGTTTATATCGACACTCTGCAGCACAAGTTCCTGAGTGAACAAACAACAAACGAAATCAGTGAGTGGATCCTACAGAAAATCTAGAAATCTGAACATGTAAGTGTGTCTGTATAGTTTTTCCTCCTCCATCAGTTTTATTCAGCTCATCAGTGGAGGACAAACAGCCTCTGATCTGATGCAGATGTGTGCAGCATATTTACAGTAGAGTTTGAAATATAAACCTCTCCCATGTTGCCTCCATCATGTTAAATCTGTTAAAATCCTCTTACTGCTCTGCAGACGGTCAGCCAGCTCCTCCTGCTTCATTCTCCTCAGGAAGTGCAGTGTGATCTTCAGAAATGCTTCTCTGCTGCTCCTCCTCTGCTCTTCCTCCTCACCATCCAACACCTCCTCATCCTCACTCTGACTCTCAAAGCATTCTGGGTAATCTGGACTCAGACCCCTCTGGATTTTCTTCAGTTCGTTCTTCACAAAAGTGACGATGTTCTCCTCCAGCAGCTGGAACAGAAAGATAAACTGAACATTTAATTTAAACTGGTAAAACACAACATGTGATTTATCTGTCAGTCTGAAGGTCTGCTGGTCTAAACAGAGCAGCATGGATGCTGTTAGGACCTGAATGGTACTTTAGTATTTCATCTGTGGTTGATGGAGTTAATATTAAAGATGTGTTTGTACATGTACACACCATAAATATGGAGTCCAGGTGTGTTTGATGCTGCTGTGCAGACTGATCACTGAGAACTTCTGAGCTCTGCTGCTGAACTCTGTGGAGAAAACATCACATTTAATGACTCAAATCTGCACACAGCTTATTAAAGCTAAAGACCCATAGATGTTCTTGTCAAACTGAATAATAATCAGTGACAAAAGCATGCAGTTAAAACCAAAGACATGAAGGATTAATCATCAGTTTAAATCCCAGAATTTAATAGAAATCTTTCAGAACAGAGTGACTGATGAGTTCAAATTCCTCCAGTGATGAAAAGAGGATGGCAGGCGACTTGGTGATGAGTCAACAGAAGAAGAAGGAAGGAGGATGTTCTACAGGAGTTCTATGGCTCAGTAACAATCTGTACCAACCTCAATAACTAAAGATGGAACTAAAAACATCCCAGTTCACCCATCAGATGGATGAACACAACATCAAGCAGCTTTTACTCTGTACAGACTCTGTTAGAGGAGGTACAAGGTGATCCAGACATTGTTTTAAAAACTGTCCCTGATGCTTTATGTGTTTTCAGAGATGTTATGACATCAGCTTCCTCTTCTTGTGTAACATCTTCATCCATCAATTGTTTAGTATCTTCTTTGAATTTTGGCAGAATAAGATTTCCTGTAAACTATGAGAATAATCTCCTGTCCATTTCCCATCTGATCCATACAGATCCTGATAATAATTTTCAAAACATCTCTGATTTGAATGAGGTCATTTATTTATTTTTGTTTATTTGTTTAGAAGAGAGGAGGGAAGAAGAAGAAATAAAGGTATGAAATTAAACTGGTATAAGCTGTGCCTGATGGAGCCGGTACATGAGGGTTCAGGGATCAGGTGGATTAATATTGTAATTATATTAATGTTTTGTCTGTTAAATTGAACAAGATGAAATAAATAAAGTGAAAAACAAAACAATAAATCAGAGCACAGAAACAAAGTGAGGAGGTGTGTTACATGTCAGTGTTGTCCTGCAGAGGGCAGCCAACACCTGCCAACACTGAATAAGAAGCTCTGTGAGAGAGGGAGCTGAGTCTTTCTGAGATGAAGATGTTCCTGTCAAACTGAAAAATAATCAGCCGTCCAATCACAGCTCTTTCTTTCTTTCTCTGATTTGTCTTTAATGAGACATTTTAGATTTTTTCTCATCTTCCATAAATATAAAACATTTTTGTGTCTAACAATCCTTTCTGTCAGTTATCAGTCTGTTCAGTCAGTTTATCAATCCTGAGATCAATATTCTGACCTTTGCTCAGCAGGATCCATCTTTGAAGCTCCAGACAGACACATCCAAGTTAGCTGCTGCTCTGATTATTGGATGTGATGTTTTCAAAGTTACACACACATATTGATATAGTGACCATGTTGGTGTCTTATAACACTGAACTCTTTGTCATGTGACTGTTGCACAGGTGGACACTGTGATGTCACTGCTGAAACAATATATTGATTCCTCTTCTCAGGAGAGTCAGATAATAACAAACATCAGTTTCACATTCTTACCTTCCATCAGCAGGTTGTCCATCTTTAAACTCAATAGGACGATCCATAGAGTCGACACTGACACAGCTGGGATCAGGAGAGTCTGCTCTCTGCTGCTGCATCCTGATACAAATAAAACAGGGACAAAAGCATGAAGTTAAAACCAAAGACATGACGGATTAATCATCGGTTTAAATCCCAGAATTTAATAGAAATCTTTCAGAACAGTGTGACTGATGAGTTCAAATTCCTCCAGTGATGAAAAGAGGATGGCAGGCGACTTGGTGATGAGTCAACAGAAGAAGAAGGAAGTGAGGATGTTCTACAGGAGTTCTATGGCTCAGTAACAATCTGTGCCAACCTCAATAACTAAAGATGGAACTATAAACATCCCAGTTCATCCTTCAGATGGATGAACACAACATCAAGCAGCTTTTACTCTGTACAGACTCTGTTAGAGGAGGTACAAGGTGATCCAGACATTGTTTTAAAAACTGTCCCTGGTGCTTTATGTGTTTTCAGAGATGTTATGGCATCAGCTTCCTCTTTTTGTGTAAAATCTTCATCCATCAATTGTTTAGTATCTTCTTTGAATTTTGGCAGAATAAGATTTCCTGTAAATTATGAGAATAATCTCCTGTTCATTTCCCATCTGATCCATACAGATCCTGATAATAATTTTCAAAACATTTCTGATTTGAATGGAGTCATTTATCATATTGTCCTCTTGATCTGTGAGAGAAACAAGGAAAAGATCCTTTTTTCTTCATTTTCCCTTCTTGTTTTGTGTTGTTTGTTTGTTTGTTTAGAAGAGAGGAGGGAAGAAGAAGAAATAAAGGTATGAAATGAAACTGGTATAAGCTGTGCCTGATGGAGCCGGTACATGAGGGTTCAGGGATCAGGTGCATTAATATTGTAATTATATTAATGTTTTGTCTGTTAAATTGAACAAGATGAAATAAATAAAGTGAAAAAGAAAACAATAAATCAGAGCACAGAAACAAAGTGAGGAGGTGTGTTACATGTCAGTGTTGTCCTGCAGAGGGCAGCAAACACCTGCCAACACTGAATAAGAAGCTCTGTGAGAGAGGGAGCTGAGTCTTTCTGAGATGAAGATGTTCCTGCCAAACTGAAAAATAATCAGCCGTCCAATCACAGCTTGGAGGCAGCGCCATGGGCGGAGCTTATCAACACCAGCAGAGGTGAAGTCAAACATGACAGACGGCCTTTCACAATAAAACAGTTTCCTGTGGGCTGAGGGACAGAACTACTGACTGTATGTTTAGTTCCATTTGTGAGACTGTTTGCAGTTTTAATGAGATGGATTGTGCTGCATGAAAGAACAGACAAGACAACAAACACTGAAATGTAAAACACCTTTTCACTTTGTTTTCTGTGTTCTGGTTTGATTTTAATGCAGCCTGAGAAACCTTCATTGTCTCTTTACCAAAGGTTTTTCAATTAATTATGACACAGTAAACACTTACATGAAAAGGAAACACGTATATATAACGTGCATTGTATCTCATTTTCTTTCTTTCTTTGATTTGTCTTTAATGAGACATTTTAGAATTTTTCTCATCTTCCATAAATATAAAACATTCTTGTGTCTAACAATCCTTTCTGTCAATTATCAATCTGTTCAGTCAGTTTATCAATCCTGAGATCAATATTCTGACCTTTGCTCAGCAGGATCCATCTTTGAAGCTCCAGACAGACACATCCAAGTTAGCTGCTGCTCTGATTATTGGATGTGATGTTTTCAAAGTTAAACACACATATTGATATAGTGACCATGTTGGTGTCTTATAACACTGAACTCTTTGACATGTGACTGTTGCACAGGTGGACACTGTGATGTCACTGCTGAAACAATATATTGATTCCTCTTCTCAGGAGAGTCAGATAATAACAAACTTCAGTTTCATATTCTTACCTTCCATCAGCAGGTTGTCCGTCTTTAAAGTTAACAGGATGACCCATAGAGCGGTCACTCTTCATGGACACACAGCTGGGTTCAGGAGAGTCTGCTCTCTGCTGCTGCATCCTGATACAAACAAACAATTAACAAATCAAAGAGTTTAAAAAGATGAATTTTGACCAGACTGTCAGCAGCTGAAGTTTTAGAAGCAGAATGAAAATCAGTAAGAAGACAGTGGATGAGAAACATTCTTCTGTTCATCAACATGTCATCTGATGAAAGATGCTCCATCTTATTGATTAGTTGACTAATCAGTCATTGAGGTCTTTGTTAACTCAGAAAGTCAGTAGTTCATTCTGAGTTGTTGTGAGTTATTATTCAGTAGTTGAGTGTCAGATGTGACAGTGAGTGTGAATAGTGATGGTGGAGTGATGTGAGTGGAAAACAGTGATGGACAGTTAGAGATCCTCATCTCACCTCTGAGCTTCGGTCTGGCTGTCATGTTCCCCACACAGAGAGCTTTTAGAGGGAGGGACTCCCTCCTCTCTGTCCTCACACTGATCCATAGCAGAGAAACACCTTCACACAAACACAACAACAAGCTCATGCATTACAACAAGCTGCACATCACACAGATCTGCACTGCTGTCTAACATCATGTCATTCTTCATTCCACCACCAGATGGAGCAAAAGTAAGAAATTATTTTAAAGATTTCCTCTGAGCTTCAATGTTTAAGAACTTAGTTTGAGAATGTTCCACTTTACATTCACCATGATGGAGACACATTTCAGTTTAAATGGAGATGACCTGGTGGTGGAGTCAGCTACGTGGAACAAGACATAAAAATACTCACCAGGTGAATTCAGATCCACATCAGTCACAGAGTCTTTGTACCTTCACCTGCAGAGGAAACACAGAGAGAAACTGCTGCTGATCCTCCTTCATCAATCTGAGGACGCTGTCAATCTATCAGTTTTCTCTGCAATAATCTGTAATACTTATTGCTGTTTTAGTCAGAAACTGCACTGAATTACTTCTATTACATCTATTTGTAACTCCAATAAATTTAACAGACAGTTGAATCTAATAGTCGGGTTAATGATGTAGTTTTGCATGATGTCCAATAGAGGGCATTGATCAGCTGTAGAAGGTTCAGTAATCAGCAGAGACAAAAAGGACAAAAAGCAGGAGGCAGAGAGACTGAAGAAGAAGAAATAGATTGAACTTGAACTGAATATTGATCAGATATGAACAGAAATTAAAGGACAATTGATTTAATTTGTCTTCAGTTTGGTATTTGGATGAGAGCTCGGAACAGAGGGACACATCTAAATTAATTGTTTATTTTATATTATCATTATATAACATTTTCTTCTTATTAAGCACATTTAAGTGAAATGGTGAAGGGTGAATAATCTTTTTTGTTAAAGAGCTATTAAGTCATCAGTCTTATACAATGTAGATACTGGTGTTTTATTATTTCATCGGTTTCTAAACTATTTCATTATAACAAGTAGTTTCATAGACATCATGTTTATTTTACTATATTTATGGTTATAGGTGTTACAGTTGTGTCTTTCAATCACAGATTATAAGAATCTAAGCACAGAAATTTCCATGACTTATGTTGAATTAAATGAGCCTTGATGTTCAACATCATCTACAGTAAAGATTCAAACAGACAGAATAAGAGAATAAAATCTGTCTGACTCAACATAAATTATTATTGATTTATATACAGCAGAAAAGAGATGTTGCTGAGTTGAGGCATCACAGTTTAAACTCTATTCCAGAAACAGAGTTTACTGTGTTTTGATGACAGTGATTCACTTTGACATTTATATAATGTGACATTTATTTTATATTGATATAGTATAAAGATACTGAATGAAAGGTTAGTTTATGTTGCTGCTGCTCTCAGTCTGGTTAAATAACTGAATATCATGAATGAAAAGATGTTTTCAACAGTATTTCTGTAACCTTGTTGGGACTGTGGATTATTGTTACTGTGGATTAGTTATTATATTAACTGTAATAATGTTTGTCAGTTTCAAGATGACTGGATGAGGTGACCCTTGATTCTGCACGAAATGTCTCCAACAATTAAAAATTAATGGAACAAACAATTAATGGCTTCAAGAAACAGTTTTACATAAAAAAGGTTAAAACTGTTTGAAACAGTTTGAATTAATTTTATGTAAAAGTACAAAACCACATTACTGCGTTAGTATAGTCAGTGTTGTGTTGAAAGCTAATAAAACTTTTCTTACTGATCAGATTGGTTTACTGTTATAGCATTGCTAGCTAGTGATAGTGTTGCTAACGTAACTGCAGCAGCTTTTTACTATTTATGATCAATTAATTGACTGCAAAGCATCTATTGAAATAACAGTTTAACACCCAGTTTCAGTTGCCGGACAGGTGTACCATTTGAAAATGATCCAAAAGATGAATCTAATTATTATATTATATTAAGTACATATTATATTACATGTTCATACTCATATAACTATTTTATAGTATCAGCAGTCAGTGAAAGTTCTACATAATGCTAGCATAACACAGCTGGAACAATGGGTGGTTCAGTAGTAATATTAATGTACATTATTATCTCTCCAGCTGTGATTAAAGTGTCAGAAAAATACAACAATCCAGTAATAAATGTAAACTTAATGAAACTTTTTAGGTTCATGGTGTTGATGGTCTGGACTGAATTTTATTGTGCAGGTTTTTCTAATATTATGTATTATTGGTTATGGATGTAATATTTTCTATATTTTCATGTAAAATAGGTAGAAAAAACAATTTAGTCAGACAAAATAATAATTTAGACACTACAAAGTAAAGCCTGAACATGAACCCCATACTGTTAAACCAACCTTTGAATTTGTCCAAACAAATCTCAACATTTATTGCAGCAGTGTTTAATTGCATCACACAGGTGTTTCTATTTTTCTGGTCACTTCGTGTGTCTCACCAACAGGTTGAATTTCAGCTTTGGCAAAATGAAGTTTTTCTTATTTCTCCTGGCGTTTCGTTCATTCCACCAGTGCAGCACATAAATCAACATAACACATCACTATAACCACCATCTCTACTGGTATCAGATCATTTTAACAACCGCTGACACAAACATGATGAAAACTGTTGGTTACGTTACCTTTAGATGCTGAAAATAATCTAAATGAAGCTGATGAGTGAAGATGAAATATATCAGCAGCTTTAACCAGGAAACCAACCAGAAGAAGAACAAACATGTAACTGACTGCAGGAGGTTTTTAAGGTCTCAGCTCTGTGTTTTCATCTGTAACCTGAAGTGATCTTTAAGGAAATCTGGTCACAGAACAGCAGCTCTGAACTTTGGAACGAAGAATCCGGAACAAAAGTCAAACATTAACAGAGAGTATAAATCGTTATGAGTTGGATCATAAAGTCTGATGGTAGTTTTATTATTTGTACCTTTTATATTCCAACAACAAGACAAAAAGTGGTGAGAAGGCATTTACTGATGCAGTCTGATTTATCTGTGAAATATGTCCAAAATATGTGTCTTAAGATTTCATTTGAAAGCGTCAACAGATTTAGAGTCACTCAGACTTCAGGAAAACTGTTCCAGAGTTTTGGGTGTAATTAACAAAGGCTGCCTCTCAGAGCGTTTTAGTTCTGACCTCAGGAACTTTCAAGAGGTTTGAACCAGAGGATCTAAGAGACCCAGCAGGCACATAAGTCTAAACCATGTCAGATAGATAAGATGGGCAAAACCATTCAGTGATTAAAAATCATTCATTTTAAAATGAATTCTGTGACTGACAGGTAGGCTAAACAACCCATCAGTGGAAACTTTTTGTCGACTAGTGTAACAGGATGTTATAGACTTATGTTCAGGCAGTAAACAACAAACTTTGCCCTCTAATCTTTAGAGTCAGAGAGAAAAGCAGAGCTGAGTTGATGAATAATGATGACATCATTATACGCCATGCAGACAAAGGGGCCGTTGTGGTTCAGGATAAAACTTTATACATCAAAGAACTTGAAAGACAATTAAGTGATAGAGATGTATACACCCCTCTTCATACAGACCCCACTTAAAGTCTGGTGCTCAAATTAAGACTGTCTTGAAACAAGCCCGGAGGGACAAACCCGTGAGGAGGAGTATAAATATATAGTTCAAGATAATCCAATAATCCTAAAATTCATAAAGACTTGTTAGATCCTCCTGGTTGACTGATTGTATTTGGTACAAGATCTCTTACAGAGCCACTTTCTCAGTATGTCATAGTTGTCAGCACCGTCAACTTACTACAATAATATGTGAGGTGAAACATCTTTCTGACAGACATGGTGGAGTCTGGTTGGGGATACTTCTGTGTCAGCCACATACACTCCTCACACAGAACAAGGTTTTTTTTATTGATTATATTGATTATTCTGCCAGTTAAACCCTGCTGTCACTGCTCCAAGTGAGAAAAATCCCTCCAAACGACGTCAAGTTCCCCAAACGAGCCAAACACACTCCGACAAACAAACTGTCAGGAGAGAAACTGACAACAAATAAGGAAAACAACAAAACCAAATCTCTGGAATCAGGTGAAACAACAGGCGGAGAGTCTTCCTGCCCCGGCTGCACCACTGTCTATTTCTGCTGAGAACGACCAAGCTGAAAAGATAAGTGAGACACTGAATCTCTGGATGATGTTTGTCCTGGCCGTAAGAAAGCTGTTGGTCAGTTACAGCTCGTTGTGAACGCAGCAGCTTGTGGTCTGACAAACACCAGACACATTAGCCCACATTACTCCAATTTTAAAATCTTTACATTACTTTTAGGTTCAAACATTTTTTTTTACCAATGGAAACAGGTTGTGATTGATTCATGCTCTGATAAGACACAGTCTCAGTTATTTTTTGAATGTTAGAACTGAATTGGATCCTTCCATGGAGTTTCTGTTATCTTTAACTGAGGAAGTATTGACAAAAAATTATTTTAAGTTTCAGGACCAATTTTATCTCCAACATCGGGGCTCATCTCTGGCTCTGAATTATACAAATCTGTTTATGTGGAAATTTGAGTTAGATTTAATTTATAATCATAATCCCTATTCTAAGTTAATTAAATATTATTGGAGGTATATAGATGATTTATTTTTCATTTGGAGTGGTAGTGCTTGAATTAATTCCATGCATTCATGAACTCAAGGAAGGAATCTATTAACTTTACATTGTGTTGTGATCTTGGATGTATCTCTTTTTTGGATGTTTTGGTGAAAAAGTTGGAACCTCCAAACACACGGAAGTATATAAAAAGAAAACTGATAGAAACACTTTTTTACATTTCAGGAGTTTTCACTCATCAGCATTAAAAAGAAGTTTACCTTATAGTCAATTATTGAGGATCAGACACATCTGTAAGTCACCTGCTAAAGTCTTGTGTGGTAATTTGAAGTGTAGGGGTTCTGAAGAGACATTATTGGATGAGCATGTTAAGAGGGTACGCCTTATTCAGCGATCAGAGTTACTTAAACCAAGCTCTCTTCTCATCTCAGGGCTTGGCACTAGTTTCTACATTCAGTTCCATCTCTAAGTCACTCCAAACAGTAGTGAGAAGAAGAGCGACCCTCATATTGGCAGTGCACTCCAAATCCCACCCAGATGTTTTTATAAGAGGTCCTCCAACTTATGTGATCTCTTAGTGAAGACTGATTTGATAAAAACCAGGATCTGTGGTTAGGCATTTTAACAGCCATGAACACAGTGTGTCAGACTTACATTACGTGAGCAGTGAAACTGTGAATCTGCCACGGAGAGGTGGCAACAGAGACAGAATCCTCCTACAGAGGGAGACGTACTGGATACTCTCATTCCCGAGGGGTTGAATGAGGAGATCTCATTTTCCTGTTTTCTATGAACTGAAGATAATGCTTCATCAGTTGTTTTATTGGTTTAATGTGAAGAATCTGCTACATGATTGAGGGGTTTGCATTTAATTAATTTATTCTATTAATTGGATTTACTCCATTTTATCAGTTTTAATTATTGTTATTATTATTATCATTAGTAGTAGTAGTATGTATGTATGTATGTATCATGAACTGAACAGAATTTGGTTTTGTTTTGGGTTTATTGGATTTATATGAGATGTTATAACTATGTCGGGGAGAGGAGGCTACAGGGACGCAGTTCTTCTGTAGAAGGAGACGTATCGGACACTCTGAATACCTTCACTCTCAAGGGATTAAATAGGAGATTTCATTTTCCTTTTATGAACTCGAGATATTTTCTCCGTATGATCTGTATATAATTTTCTATGATGTGCCACATGAATGAGATTTGATTTTTATTCGTCTTTTGATTTTTCTTCTTGTGAACTGGACATAAGTTGTTTTTGCTTTTTTGATTATTTTGTTTATGATGTTATGACTCATATGTATAGCTCCCTCTGCTGGGATGAACCTGTTGTGTCAGGTGTGGATGTCAATAATTAAACCCACCTGTTGTGGATTGTGTTGATTGCCATCATTCATGCTGAGGAAGGAAACGTCTGTGTGGCAACTCAATATCAAAATCAAATGTAGTGCAGAAACACATCAGACTGAGGAGGAGCTGAAACATCACATCTCATCTTCATCACTGCTCTTCGTCAGGAGGAAGTATCCAACCTGAGGAAGACGAGCAGGAGCATGAGACGGGCAGTCAGCCCTCTATGAGTACGTTCACACACCGTCACAGTTTGTTTTCTGGATGAACTTGATGGTTTAACAGCAGGATGTTTTTCTCTCGCAGCTACAGAGAGTTCAGACTCTTCGTCTCGTTGTCTCTCCGGCTCCACCGGCTCCGACAGCGGCTGCGTCTCCTCTCACCTGCAGGAGGCGCTGCCCGAGGAGTCCGGCCCCCCCGGCCAGCCCTCCTGCTCCTCCTCATCCTCCTCTTCCTCCAACAAACAGCACCTCAACAGCCAGTACATTTCACCTGTGAGTTCACTGCTGTCACCTCAGCTCATCTCATGTATATTCTAAGACAGTGGTGGGCAAACAGCGGCCTGTGGGCCAAATCTGGCAGCTCCTCACAGCTGCTGTTGTTGTTGTTTATGTTGTTTGTTTGTGGTGCTGATCCAGAGTCAGTCTGCCAGCAGCTCGTCCAGTCTGTGAGGAGGACAGGTTTGTGTCTGAGCTGGTCCAGGATCAGCTGGACTAACTGTACATGTGTGTAAATATCTGTAAACCCACAGCCGAGCGTCTGCTGTCACTTTTCTTACTTGAATAATAAACATGAGTTTGTTCAAAACTGATCAAAGTTTCAGTCTGAAGTTTATCAAGAGATTCATCTGTTACTGCAGTAAAAGTACATAAGTATTATGAGCTTGATGTAGTTAAAGTATTGCAGTAAAAGTACATAAGTATTATGAGCTTGATGTAGTTAAAGTATTGCAGTAAAAGTACATAAGTATTATGAGCTTGATGTAGTTAAAGTATTGCAGTAATTAATGAATGAATACTTTTACTGTAGGAGGGTTTTAATGCAGGACTTTTACTTGTAATGGAGTATTTGTACATGCAGTATTGTGTAGTGAAGTAAAGGATCTGAGTACTTCTTCCACCTCTGGTGTCGGTTGAATCTCTTCTGGACTTTACTCAGACTAAATAAACATAACTGTCGACTCTGAGAACGACTGACGGCCTTTTTCATGACTTTCTAACATTTGATAGACTCGACACTTGTATGATCAATAAAACTAATGGATCCATGAATCAGAAACGGTTTGTTCCTTGTTGTCATGGTCCGTCCTGCAAGAGGGAGAATCTGAGCAGAAACCTGCAGCCAGACAGCGAGGCAGAGAGAGCCAATAGGGTCCTTTGGCTCGTGGCTCCTCTCGTGGGTTCGGCCCTCCGCGGACAGGTATAGAGGCTTCATGACCGCCGGCAAACAAACACCATCTTATGGTAAACATGTCAATATTTACTCCTGTAGTCATTGATTGATTTTCATTTACCGTTATCACTGTGTTCCAACAGTCCAAATTACGTCTTCAGATCATTTCCAATGTTTCAAATATTCACACAGTAAAAATATGTTCTGCAAAATGTAGAAGACTGCCATGAAACAGTTATACATTTACCATTTAAAGACATTATTATCATTATTATTATTATTATTATTATTATTATTATTATAAGAGCAGAAACAGATGTGATTTGTCTTTTTGATTGGAGATAAATGTCCAATCAGAAGCAGAGACATCCAGATATTAAAAGAACAACATAAAAGCAGCAAATATACAAAAATCCCTGAAATAAAGAAGCAAATATACGGTTCAGATTTCAACATAAATGTGGATTGTAAAGCTGCGACACAAATAAAGTTTGATTTTCCAACATGTGAAAATGTTCAGGACTGTAAAATCAGACATGTTTATTTCTGATAATAAGAGTTTCTTAACGGACTGTAAAAGTCTTGTTTGGTGACATTTGGAGAAAGATTTAGTTTTTCCAAACCTGCATGTTCAGCATGATGGAAATAGAAAACAGCTGTTAGTTTGGATGAAGTTTGACAGCAGGAGTCCAGATGTTTTCTTCATCTTTCAAATGAAGTGAAAAAGAGAAAAATGAGAGTTTTTCTGTGATAAAGTAAAGTGGAGAACTGTACCTGGATCTGTAGATGTGATGGTTTCTCCTCCATGCTTGCAGCTCTGTGTGCAGTCTGTGTTTGGATGTTGAGCTGTGAGCTTTTGACTTTCTTCTTGGTTTCCTCTCTCAGCTCCTCGTCACATACCTGATCTGACCTCTGACCTCTGACCCGCTGATGGTCACAGCAGAAGAAGACAAACGGACGTCTGTATTCACTTTGTGTGCAGAAAGTTAACCGACACACGTGTTTCACTGTTTTCTTCCTGGAGAAGAAAACACTTGCTTTTTGTCCAAAGCACATTTTCCAAATATAACTATTACTGTTGATGATTTATATCAAAATGTGACTTTTCATTCAAAGTTGAGTTGTGTGAAGGTTGTAGAAATGAGAAACTGACCCTGCGCTAAACTGTGTGTGAATAAACAATAGAACTATTAATAATGTTCAGCTTATTATTAGAGTGCCATTTTTCTGAATCTGACAATAAAGATCAAATGAAAGCTTCTATTATTATTTATGATCCTTTTTTATTGGACATAAGAGGTGATACTGCAGTTCCATTTATTTCTGCCTGAGTAACATAAACATACAAATGATCAACTTTACTTGGTACAACACAAAAACAGGAAATAAGAAACATTTCAAACAGATTGTAAACAGATTGATGATCCTGTAAATGAGCTTTTTATTGTGGATATTTAGTAAGGCGCTAAACTGTCAGCTGTTTGTCCTCTAATATTCTGTTCACATACAGCCAGAGCTGCAACAATTAGTCCATTCATTGATTATCCGTCAACACTAAATTAACACTTAATCATCATTTGAGTCATTTTGAAGCAAACATTTTCTGCTTTTAGCTTCTCAGGTGTGAAGATTTAATGCTTTTCTTTGTCTTACATGATAATAAACAGAATATTTGACTGTTCTGGACTTTAGTTCAGACAAAATGAGACATTTAAAGACGTGGCCTTTGACTCTGTGAAATTACAACCAGCATTTTACACAATTTACACAATTTCCTGACATTTTATAGACAAAACCATGAATTGATGAATCTATGAATCATAATGTTTATTTACAGCTCTACATGCACATCCAGTAGAGACACATAAAAACATGTCGCTTTCTGAATTGACTATATGATTAAAAAAACAACTAATTGAACAACAAATAAGAGTGAAAACAACAAAGAGCCTCTATAGGCCAGCGGATACTTACTGTCATTATGTGTGTTATAGTTAGTCGGCAAAACTCTTCCAACATTTTTAAAAACCTTGGTCACAACTTGACGTTTCAGTAAACTTTCAGCCGCTGGTGGTTTTCTCTCTGAGAGCTTCTGAGTTTCACTGAGACTCATAAGGATCAAAGCCACGACCTCCGAACCTCCAAACAGTCCTCTAACAGACTGAGCTATCTGCTCTGAGAACATCAGCTTCTTTTTTACAGCTTTTTAAATGACAAACAAACTGTCAGTCATGTGGAAACCATGTTGGTTTAGAAACTGCATTTACAAGCAGTGAGAGATCAGGTTGGTACTAAATAACATGAGAAAGTTTCTCTAACAGGAGGAGACTCTTCCTCCTACAGAGAACACAGAGACACTGAGGAACCAGACCAGTAGACTGCAAACCCAGCACACAGAGGCTGAGTGAATGTGGTGTTGAAGGTGTGGAGGTGGATCAGTGTGTCAGAGGAGACTCTGTAGAAGGACAGAGTGCCAGCAGGACAGTCCACATACACTGCTACTCTGTTAGAGACAGAGGAGGAGGAAGAGGAGGAGGAGGAGGAGGAGGAGGAGGAGGAGGAGGAGGAGACGGATGTTTTTATGCTATTGTGACTGACAGAGTAACGACCATATTCAGAGCAGTCCAGACTCCAGGACTGATCATTCCTTCCAAACCAACAGTCATCACTGCCTCCTTTCCTGCTGATTCCTCTATAACTCACTGATATTTCAACGTATCCTCTCCACTTGACCTCCCAGTAACAGCAACCAGTCAGATCATTTCTACACAGCAGCTGAGGACAGTAATCAAATCTGTCTGGATGATCAGGATATGACTGAACCTCCTCCACACGTGTCACCTTCCTGTTGTTGTCAGACAGTTTGAGGTTTCTGTTTGCTGTGTTTGGATCCAGTGTGAGTTGACAGAAATCTGATGGAGAGAACGAGACACAATACAGCTGCAGTTATTGATCGATCATCTGATTGATGATGACATCATCTTCATCCTCAGTAGGATGTGAATGAGTGATGTCACAGTTTGAAGTTTGCTTTGTTTTGATGAATGAAATGAAAAACACACTTACACCTCCGGACTGGTGTCAACCATCGGACTCCAGCAGGCTGCAGGCTGAAAGGAGGAGGGGGGTCAGAGCAGCACGTTCTCTTTCAGCATGCAAACATGGACGTTACATCGCTCTAGTCTACTGTTTGATTATTCTGTTCAAATGTGGGGTTGGGCTTTGATAGACTTTGATCCAATCTGAATCCAGTATCCCAATCCTTCTGAAACCCTGATTGAATCTAATCAGGTTGAACTTTCAACATTTACAGGAAACTTCAGTTAGAAATAACAAAAAGTCAAAGATTGAGTTGAGATGTGTGATCAGCTCTGACAGAGAAAATGTTTCCAGCTCTTCCTCCTCTATCAGACATTGTCTCTCCATACACTCAAAAACATCATTCATGCCATCATTTATTATTAAGCATTTGGATTTCTGTCATTTTCATTCAATCACCACAATTTGAAAATGGATTTATTCAAATCTCATAAAATCTGCAGAAATATTGTAATTCTAAAAATAATGAAATGTAATCAATTAAAACGTATGAACATGGTTTGAATATGGTTGAAGTCAATTAGTTAAAACGTGTGAGATTGGTTTACATATCAAACTCAGGAAGTGGAATCGTTTCTATTCTTGGTCATGCAACAAGCAGCAAAGTGTTTAAGGCCGACTGGCCTCACCTGAGCCTTCACAATGTTTTTGATTCTAATTTCAAGATTAGATTCTAGGAATTGTTATGCTTCTGAAATTACTAATCATAGTTCAGGGTTACCTTAAATTAGCCTTTAACTGTTTGCCTGTCTTTATAGGCATTTGTCTAAATGGTCAACTGTGCCAAAATAAGTAAATATTTGAAAAGGGAGCACTTTCTTTAAGCTCGTGCATGTAAGAACGGTATTTTCTTTTGTTTTTCTGTTTTGTTTTGTTTTTTTAAATAGATTTTTACTATATTATGTTGTTGTATGACAACGTTTTGCTGCCTTTGATTTTCTGTTATAACAGAAACACTGTTCATAGTTTTCAAAATGATACATTTAAAATACATTGGGTTTATTCATTTAAAGTGCATTAATTTGATGCATTTTAAGTTAATTGGGGATATTGCATAAACCTGGTTATTATTTCTTTTAAACACATTGGATTTATTAATAAGAATACATAACCTCTCATTCCTGCTTGTTTAATTTATGTTTGAATTATAAAAATGCTTCATGTTAAGTTTATTAGTTTGTATATGTCAAAACTATGCAATTCCAATGGATGGAAATTTGATATGCAATTGAAATACATAAGTCTTACATATTAGGCCTAAATATTTTTTGAGTGTACCTGAGAGTCTCCAGTCTCCAGCGTGGATCCTTCAGTCCAGCAGACAGCAGCTTCTCTCCTTTGGCTCCTGGATGATTGTAGCTCAGCTCCAGCTCTCTCAGATGGGAGGGGTTGGAGCTCAGAGCTGAGGCCAGAGAAGCACAGCCTTCCTCTGTGATCAGACATCCTGACAGGCTGCAAACACACAAAACAACACACATGTCAGACAGTCTGAGAGTCCTGCTGTGTGCAGTCAGACACAACAACAAACTGTCTCCACACTAACTAACTAACTAAAAGATGAACTGAATCAGGGAGCTCCAGAAAGTTGAGCATCCAGCCAGATGGGAAAAGTCAGCAGCTGAGGGATGATTCAGCAGCATGTTTTTAGATGTGACCCCCCAGGAACAAAATGTTTTAAATATCAGCTTTAAAATGTGGATTTACAGTCGATGTTAGCAGGAGGATAAAGAGAAAAACTCACCCTAGAATTAATGTAATCTGACTGTTACAGAAGTAATGTAAGAGGGACATCAGTTCACTGCACACAGCCAAGAGAGCAGAGCCGCGTCCAAAAGTGGATTAAAGTGCATTAATCCACTAAACAATAAAGTTCATCACACAAAACTCAGTGTTTCTCAGGTTGTGCTGAATAAAACTCAGGAGACTCAGCAGCACAAATATTCCTGTTCTCTGTTTCTCTGTTTAGAGTCTTCAGGTTAGGCTAACACACTGATGCTAACAATTGATGCTAACCTACTGATGCTAACATACTGATGTTAACACACTGAAGCTAACCCACTGATGCTGAACCATTAATGTAAACACACTGATGCTAACCCATTAATGCTAACAATTGATGCTAACCCTCTGATACTAACAATTGATGCTAACAACTGATGCTAACCCACTGATGCTGACCCATTAATGCTAACACACTGATGCTAACAAGTGATGCTAACCTACTGATGCTAACATACTGATGTTAACACACTGAAGCTAACCCATTGATGCTGAACCATTAATGTAAACACACTGATGCTAACCCTTTAATGCTAACAATTGATGCTAACCCTCTGATGCTAACAACTGATGCTAACCCACTGATGCTGACCCATTAATGCTAACACACTAATGCTAACATACTGATGTCAACCCACTGATGCTAAAAATTGATGCTAATCCACTGATGCTAACACACTGATGCTAAAATTGATGCAAACAACTGATGCTAATCCACTGATGCTGACCCATTAATGCTAACACACTGATGCTAACCCACTGATGCTAACCCATTAATGCTAACCCACTGATGCTGACCCATTAATGTTAACACACTAATCCTAACATACTGATGTTAACCCATTGATGCTAAAAATTGATGCTAACCCACTGATGCTGACCCATTAATGCTAACACACTAATGCTAACAATTGATGCTAACATACTGATGTTAACCCACTGATGCTGATCCATTAATGCTAACACACTGATGCTAACACACTGATGCTAACGTACTGATGTTAAGCCACTGATGCTAAAAATTGATGCTAATCCACTGATGCTAACACACTGATGCTAAAATTGATGCTAACAACTGATGCTAAAATTGATGCTAATCCACTGATGCTAACACACCAATGCTAACAATTGATGCTAACATACTGATGTTAACCCACTGATGCTGACCCATTAATGCTAACACACTGATGCCAACAAGTGATGCTAACCCACTGATGCTGACCCATTAATGCTAACACACTAACGCTAACATACTGATGTCAACCCACTGATGCTAAAAATTGATGCTAACACACTGATGCTAAAATTGATGCTAATCCACTGATGCTAACACACTAATGCTAATAATTGATGCTAACATACTGATGTTAACCCACTGATGCTAAAAATTGATGCAAACAACTGATGCTAACCCACTGATGCTGACCCATTAATGCTAACACACTGATGCTAACAAGTGATGCTAACACACTGATGCTAACCAATTAATGCTAACACAGTGATGCTAACATACTGATGTTATCCCACTGATGTTAAAAATTGATGCTAACCCACTGATGCTGACCCATTAATGCTAACACACTAATGCTAACATACTGATGTCAACCCACTGATGCTAAAAATTGATGCTAACACACTAATGCTAACATACTGATGTTAACCCACTGATGCTAACAATTGATGCTAACCCACTGATGCTGACCCATTAATGCTAACAATTGATGCTAACAAGTGATGTTAACCCACTGATGCTAAAAATTGATGCTAATCCACTGATGCTACCTATTGATGCTAACAACTGATGCTAAAATTGATGCTAATCCACTGATGCTAACACACTAATGCTAACAATTGATGCTAACATACTGATGTTAACCCACTGATGCTAAAAATTGATGCAAACAACTGATGCTAACCCACTGATGCTAATGTTTGTCTTATTGATTCATTGGCTTTATTTCCTCGCCCACTGTAGTGAGTGAATCTGTCTGTAGTGAAACCGGGGCTAACCTGTTCTTCCTCCGCAGGCTGCACTTCACTCAGCTGCCCGACAGACCTGCTGCTTCCCACTTTAAACTGAATAACAAACCGGGGCTTGGTGCTCTGGTTGGATCCAAGAGAGCCGGGGCTAACGTTAGCTGGGAGGCTAGCTGAGGCTAACTGACTGTGCTTCCCTCCGGTCATGCTGCGGCTAACGCTCCGCTAGCCTCCCAGCTAGCCCCGGCTCTCCGTTTGGATCCAGTGAAGTGGAGCCTGCGGAGGAAACACCGGGACTGTCAGGATGTAATAGTCCCTGGAGGAGCTGCGGTGTTCGGCTGCACAGATAGGAAACCCCTCGGCTGACAGGATGTACCACTCTGTTTGAAAAAAACCTTTTTCTTCTTCTTTGTGGTTTATAACAGCGGTTGGCAACCAGCGTATTAGGTGCATTACCGCCACCTTCTGCTTCAGACTGTGGACCAAAGATTAAATCCTACACATTAATCCTGTCTGTCTAATAAACTCAAAGAAAACTACTGCTGCACCCACTTGGCAGGTTCATTCAAGTTTTAATGCTGAGCTCCTGAACTCCAGTCTTCCTGAGTTCTTCCTTCATAATTTGTCTTTATTGATCATTAATACAATCTATGATTGCAGGTGTAATAGTCTCCTCAGCCAGCTGGAATAAAATACGTGCACATATCTGCATCAGCAAAAATGAGTCAAAAAGTAATCGTGTTAAATAATCGTGATCTCAATAATAATATAAGTCATTATAAAATGCTTTATAATGTGTTATGATTATTGTTATAAAGCATTATGAATATTTATGAGTGTTTATAACTATAATTATACAGTGTTATACGCAGACTATAACACATTATAAGTATGTTTATAATGTGTTATAGACATAGATACATTTCAAATGAATGCACATATCAGGCCTTTTACATGTTATAGTACATACACATTAGCTTTTAAGTCCTTTTCAAATAAGCACAAACTGCCTTACGTGCTTTCCCAGCGCTACAACAGCAGCTTAGCATGTAGCACTTAGCCTAGCTTCTAGAGTGTAATTAAGCCTACAGTGGTTAGCGGCTAAAAAGCTGCATCAACTATATTCTCATCACATCACACAAACATTATATCCTGACTGGCTGTTTGCTTCACCATACCTTTCAAGGTAAACTAACACACCATTAAATGATTTTGGAACAAAACCTTAATGCTAACCAGCTAACCCCGGGTGGCTAACTCACCAGGATAATCCATTAATTTGGAGGGAAACGCCCGCCGGAGTCCCGAAGATTCTTTTTCCACAGCCGCTCTGCAGCTTAGCAGTTTTCTCTCTCTGGCAACACGCCAGCTCCACTCGGTTTCAACTTATTTAAATCTGACATTAAAACGCCTTATGTTACTCTTTCCAAACTAACTCATTTTAGCCAAACACCCATCTTAGTAGCTGCGCTGCAGTAACTGAAGAGAGACTAGAAACTTCTCTGTGCGCAGCCGCCTAGCTAGCAGCTACCGCTAGCAGCTACCGCTAGCAGCTACCGCTAGCAGCTACCGCTAGCAGCTACCGCTAGCAGCTACCGCTAGCAGCTACCGCTAGCAGCTACCGCTAGCAGCTACCGCTAGCAGCTACCGCTAGCAGCTACCGCTAGCAGCTACCGCTAGCAGCTACCGCTAGCCTGCCTGTGAGGCGTTTAGGGAACATCAGTAAATTGTAGTATCTACCACTAGCCTGGGCGTGAGGCGTTTAGGGAACATCGGTAAATTGTAGAGTCTACCACTGGCCTGCATCTGAGGCGTTTAGGGTACATCGGTAAATTGTAGCATCTACCGATAGCCTTAGTGTGAGGCGTTTAGCGAACATTGTTAAATTATAGCATCTACCACTAACCTGCGCGCAAGGTGTTTAGGGAACATCTGCAAGTTGTAGTGTCTACTGATAGTCTGCATCAAGAGACAGTCCACTGAAATCATATTTTTCTCTTTTAAATCATTTAGCAGTGACTTTTACAGTGGTTTACTTTCAGTATCAGGTTTAGTTATAATTCCAATCAGTTTCCACTATATATTAACACTGTTTACTACAAAGAACAATATAGTCTTATGACTTGAAAGTTCACTAACATTGTTCAAATGGTCTGGAAAGGACGAAAACACTGAATCACATATTCCTTCACACACACAATTTGTCCAGTTCTGTCAAAATCATCTGCCTTGAAATGACAGCTAAAGAGAACTGTAGTGCCATTTGGCTCAAAATCCATCCATCTGACAGCTATGGCCAAGCTAAGGCTGGGCGATGTAACCAAAATCTCATATCCCGATATAGGTAATTTCATATTCTGATAATGATAGCTATCCCGATGTAACATATTTTAATTCAGTGAATAAATAGTTGGTCCGTTGTGTGTGTGTGTGCAGCATAGCAGAGGAGAGACAGACAGCGGTGGAGAGTTGATGACAACTAAACTTGTTACATTACTGTAAGTGCAATAAAAGCTATGTGAGTAAAAAGCCAAGAAGTGTAATTTATCAATGTAATCCGTGCAAAAGATGAATGTGATTTGAATCACAACGAAATAAATGATAGAGCATAATATGAAGAGATCACATCGTCACATGATATAGATCGTCATATCACACAGCCCTAGCCCAAACTGTCTTTAGTCCAGGATTTCTGGGGAACCTTTGACAAAAACAAGGCCGTCTCAAGATGACTGAATTATGGAGCCAGTGCATTAAACTAGTAGCATAAATATGACTTACTAGATCTAGCTAATTTAGGCTAATGTTAGCTAATGTGTATAATCTCATGAGCACAAACACATTCCAGCTGATCATTTTCTTTAAAGTAAATTATACAAATAATGAGGTCACTGTTAAGCCTGCAGTGTTGAACTTTTACATATAAATGAACGTAAATCTCATGTCGGGTGTGACATTCCCACATTGGCTGTTTGACCATTAATCATGTGGCTCTTCTTGACTTTCCAAATATTAATGGACCAAATGGATCAAATTCTGATAGTGAAACAAGTCATTTCATTGTGATACTCAAAACAATTTATCCACTGTTTAACAGTTGCAACATTAGGTTATGGCCAGTATGTACTGCATGTGAGTAGTTTAGGGAACATCGGTAATTTGATGCCTTTTTAAAGACATCAGAGTGTTATTTAAGGTGTAAAAGTAACACAACACAAATGCTGTGTTTTTGTGTCAGAAACTTTGTACAAGTTACTCCCCGTCTTCTTTAATTTATTTGTTAATGTATTGTCTCAAAATATAAAAAGTGACACTTAACTTGTTGAGTGGTGTGAAGACATTATTATCAGGCCTCAATAATCAGGCAAGGAATGAGACTTTTAAAATGGGAAATTAGTAACTTGATTCCTGATTATGAAGTTTATTTCTCTGTAATTAGTAATTTATGGTGCCTACAATTTTAAAAAAAAAGACATTTAGGAAATTTAGTACAAAGTTGGACTGATCTGCTAAAATTATAAATAAAATGGTCAGAATGTACATGGTTTAAAAATTTACTTCATTTTACTGACCTGCAGATGTTAGACAGAAACTATTTGGAAATTAAGCTGCAACAACTCACACACTTACCATGAAATTACCATGAAATTCAAGGTAAATCATATCAGCAGAGACAATCCTGCACAGGTTTAATGTTTATCCTCTAATATCATTCAGATTTTAAATGTTCATCGGATGAACAGGTTGATGAATCCTGACCTGAGAGTTTCCAGTGTACAGTGCGGACTCTCCAGTCCAGCAGACAGCAGCTTCACCCCTGCATCCTGCAGGTTGTTGTTACTGAGCTCAAGCTCTCTCAGACTACAGGACTGGGAGCTGAGAACTGAAGACAGAGCTGCACAGCTTCTCTCTGAGAGGTTACAGTCAGTCAGCCTGAAGAGGAAATAAAAAGGAAAAAAAGTTAGAAATTCTTTATTTTTCTGTCCTGTTAGTGTTAACCCTAACCCATATTTATATCATGATAAATAAATCCGACTATCTGTGCACTTACAGAGCTTTATTGGAGGCTTTGACCACTGGCAGCAGTTTCAGAAGAGCCTCCTCTGAAGCAGAGTATTTCTTCAGGTCAAACACGTCCAGATCTTTTTCTGATGACAGTAAGATGAAGACCAGAGCTGACCACTGAGCAGGAGACAGTTTACCTGTGGAGAGACTTCCTGACCTCAGCGACTGTTGGATCTCCTCCACTAGAGAACGATCATTCAGTTCATTCAGACAGTGGAACAGACTGATACTTCTCTCTGCAGACAGATTCTTACTGATCTTCTTCTTGATGTACTCAATTGTTTTCTGATTGGTCTGTGAGCTACTTCCTGTCTGTGTCAGCAGGCCTCTTAGGAGAGTCTGATTGGTCTGCAGAGAAAGACCCAGGAGGAAGCGGAGGAACAAGTCCAGGTGTCCATTTGGACTCTGTAAGGCCTCATCCACAGTACTCTGGTAGAAACGTGTTGATTTGTCTTTTCTTATTTTAGACCACCAGGGTGTTTTTTTTTCTTCTGCCAGCAGATTGACTCCAGAGTTGAAGAATGTCAGATGGACATGAAGAGCAGCCAGAAACTCCTGAACGCTCAGATGGATGAAGCAGAACACCGTTTCTTCAAACATCCCACAGTCCTCCTGTTTAAAGATCTGTGTGAACACTCCTGAGCACACTGAGGCTTCTCTGATATCGATGCCACACTCTGTCAGGTCTGATTCATAGAAGATCAGGTTGCCTTTCTGCAGCTGCTCAAAAGCCAGTTTTCCCAGAGACTTAATCATCTCCTTGTTCTCTGGTTTCCAGAGTGGATCTTTTTCTGCTCCTCCATCATACTTAACATTCTTCAGTTTGGACTGAAGCACTACAAGGCGGAGGTACATCTCAGTCATGGTCTTGGGCAGCTCTCCTCCCCCTCTGTTTTTCAACACATGCTCCAGAACTGTAGCAGTGATCCAGCAGAAGACTGGGATGTGGCACATGATGTGGAGGCTTCGTGATGTCTTGATGTGGGAGATGATGGTGCTGGCCTGCTCCTCATCTCTGAATCTCTTCCTGAAGTACTCCTCCTTCTGTGGATCAGTGAACCCTCTGACCTCTGTCACCATGCCAACACACTCAGGAGGGATCTGATTGGCTGCTGCAGGTCGTGTGGTTATCCAGAGGCGAGCAGAGGGAAGCAGTTTCCCCCTGATGAGGTTTGTCAGCAGCACATCCACTGAGGTGGACTCTGTAACATCAGTCAGGATCTCATTGTTGTGAAAGTCCAGAGGAAGTCGACACTCATCCAGACCGTCAAAGATGAACACAACCTGGAACTCTTCAAAGCTGCAGATTCCTGCTTCTTTGGTTTCAGTAAAGAAGCGATGAACAAGTTCCACCAAGCTGTACTTTTTCTGTTTCAGCACATTCAGCTCTCTGAAAGTGAATGGAAATGTGAACTGTATGTCCTGGTTGGCTTTGTCTTCAGCCCAGTCCAGAGTGAACTTCTGTGTTAAGACTGTTTTCCCAATGCCAGCCACTCCCTTTGTCATCACTGTTCTGATTGGTTCATCTCTTCCGGGTGAGGCTTTAAAGATGTCTTCTTGTCTGATTGTTGTTTCTGGTCTGTCTGGTTTCCTGGATGCTGTTTCTATCTGTCTGACCTCATGTTCATCATTGACTCCTGCAGTCCCTCCCTCTGTGATGTAGAGCTCTGTGTAGATCTGATTCAGAAGGGTTTGGTTTCCTGCTTTAGCAATCCCCTCAAACACACACTGGAACCTCTTCTTCAGGCTAGACTTCAGTTTGCACTGGCACACAATAAGAATCTCTGAAGAAACAACAATTGACAGAAATGAAAAGATGTGATAGAAAATATTAATCATAAAAGTATTTTCCTATATATGTAGTATCTGTTCAGGTCATTGGAGTTTCATGTCCTCATCTGGCATTTCACAGTATTATAGAAAGATCATTTAATAATATTCAACAAGCAGAGGGTCTATTTAATCAGAACTGCTTGTTGGATGGTTGAACTGTGTTGAAACTCTGTCACCCCGCACGTTTCCAACATTGGAGCTTTGGTTGGATTGTTCTGAACCTGATGATCCAACATTCACTCCCACTTTACACAGTGATTGCTCAGGTTTGTGGAGGAGAGAAACTTCTCTCTCGGGCTTCCTTTTTAAAATTCATTGCGCAGCTACTTCTGTTACTTTTCATGTGAGTGCAACACCATAAATCCCCTCCAGGAGACACTTCCTGGGAATGTTCACCTTTATCCCCGAATTTAAACAGTTATCATGTCTCCCCCTCATTATATGGTGGCCTGCAACACAAAGACTGGAAACAAGGGGAAACAGCAGCCTGGTTGATGTCCAAAGATAACATATGCTGTTTCCACTACAGGAACTCAACGTGTATCCATTGTTACTGGTTCTGCTTGTGTTTCCACTGTTCTCCCCTCACTTTGAGGATGAGCTGCTGAACCTAAATGATACTTAAGACAAGTTCAGGTTCTCTCAGAGGAAGATTTGGCCAAAGAAAACACGAATGATCCAGAAGACTTTTGGATGAGAGGAGAAACACCTTGAAGAATCTAAAACAAGTCCACCGACTGTTGACTGAGCACTTCTAAATATCTTTGTAACATCACATTTTTAATCTTTCCATGACTTACCTGAAGGATCTGAGATGGTTTGTGGCAAACATTCCAACAGATCATTCCTATTGATCTTCCCCAAAACCATTCTGGTCACTTTAATAGTGTTTATACAGTAGTTCTTGACCATCAGATCCACTGTGTCCATTCTGTCTGCATTTTCCAGTCGACTCTCTGGGATTGTTTTGAAGCCTTCAAGGACCCCACGCTGACACAGGTGCCACTTGAATTTTTTAAAGTCATCAGCTCGCAAATCCTCCAAACACTCCAAGAGAACCTCTGGAGGTGTCGCCATCTTTTGTCCTGCTAAGATCTGAAAGGTATGACAAAAATATGTATTTGATTAACAATTACACAGTTAACTTACTGGATTAGCAACACTGAAGTATTGGTTGATATTATTAAAACAGAACTGGAAAAGCAGGTTACCCAACCTATTTCCTGACAAAGCACAATACAACTATTAATGAAATGGATTTAGCTGCAGATGAATTGAATGATTTATTGTTAATATTGGACCTAATTTAGCTTAAGGAGATTATTAAGCCTAGCAGTAAAGATGATGTGGTGTTAATGTTGATTGATTGATTTATTGAACAGGATAGTGTGCAGTATTAAGCATCAATGATGCACTGCACTGGAGTTAACTTGAAGCTAAGTTGTATCCATAGTCCATTACAATCAAAACATACAACAGCACAACAACAAACAGTACAAAGCAAAAAACAAACAAACAAACAAACAAACAAAAAACACAAAGGAAATAAATGGAAATAAACAATCCATGTTAATAAGGGGAACAGATGAAAAGAAATGATTGACTTAGTTAAAACATTTAAGAGTAAGAAGTCTAAAGACTGGGATGGAATTGACTGACTATGGTTAAATATTATTGAGTGTGTGGTGAAACCACTGACACATATTGTCATTGTCCTGTCACAGTCCTGTCTGGTCTCATTGTGTTTTCTGGGTTTTGGTTGTCTGTTTGCTCTGTGTGTCCCTCCTGTGTTCCTGTACTCCTCCCCAGCCTGCTTTTCCCTCCACACCTGTCCTGCATCAGCCTCGTCAGCCCTGCCCTGTTCCATTTGTTCTCCCAGCCAATCGGCTCCCTTCCTGTTCTCCTGCCTAGTCACCTGTTCCCTGTTCCCTCGTTAGTTCTGTCTGTATTTAAGTCCAGTTTTCAGTTCAATCTTTGTTGAATAGTCTGTTCATTCTGCCTGTTCCTGAGCTGCAGTTGTTGTTAAGTTTCAATAAATATCTGTGCTTTAGATCCTGTCTGCCTGTCGTCTCTTGTACTTGGGTCCACCTGCCTTCACTCCATCATGACAGAACGATTCCAACAATAATGGACCCAGCGGATAAATATATATAATAAATGATGAAAACAATATATGGTCAGAAAGGCAAGAAGTTCTACTTTTACACCATCAAACTAGTTGGAAACATCACATGATCATTTATAACAGCAGTTAAAGCGAGGGCGTAGGTTTGGTTTAACTCTGGTAGGGACATTTGATGTTGGACGGTGTAAATAATTGTGTGTGTGTACTTGCTCTCTATCACTCTTTTCTCTTTCATAGAAACATGTTCACACACACATAAAGAGCCTGACTCTGCTAAATGTTTACTTTACTCAATATGCATTTACTGACTGACCTGAAACTGGACTGTATCATGATGTTTTCTCTGATCTTTACGTTTTATTTTATTGATCAACTACTTCACTATAAATCTGAGACCAAAACTAACATTTAAAATGAACATATCATAGACTGTCACAATAAATGTGTAGAAACGTGTAGGTAATGTGCTGCTCTGTAACTCGCTGCTGTAGGTTTTCAAACCTCACCTGAGATTCTGTCCTTCTTTCATTCCTTCTTTTAATTAAACAACATGTCTGTGCAATAATCACAAATTAGCAAACAACATCTAACGCCTGAAATTAAATATAATATCAAATGATCTTAGTTTTGTCCAGTAAAGTCGTTTCGATTCTGTGACGTTTGGAACATTTAAACTATAAACACTAACTGCTTCAGATTCTCCACCTCACTGACTCCACTAATGCTGCTGCTGCTGCTGTTAGTCAACAATGTGTACAGCTTGAAGTTGAGGGTTGCCAGATCATCAGGTCCAGTATCCTCCATATCCTGCTCTTTCACTCTTTATCATAATATCACTCTTGTTGCAGAAAACACACAAACCTGTCAACTCTGCAGAGATCTTACTGTTAATATTACGTGCAGTTAAAACAGCTGGATTGTTAGAGATCAGTAAAAATATTGGTTGGGACAATCCAGCAACACCTTCCTCACCCAAATCTACACCCATGAGTTAAAGCAACATCTTAATAGAAAGTTGTGTGAAAGGTGTGGAGCTCAGGACAGTGAGGTTAATCTCCTGGTGGAAGCACCATCCAGTTGTTTATTGATAGATTGGAGCACACTGACCTGTATGTCGGTGGTGTTCAGGTCCTCGGTGTCGGTGGATGAGTCCGGTGGTCTAGTTGTCTGGTTCTTGTTTTCCTCCTCCATTACACACTTGTTATTTATTTATTGATGTTGTCCTCCTGAACTTCCTCTGCCTGAGTAAAACCAATAAAAAGATGATAAAGAAGTGAACGTTTGTCTGTAACTGCTTCTCTAAATCCGTCTGTCTGAACTCTGTGACTCTTCGGCTCCGTTCACCTCAACGTCCTCTTTTCCCACAGTGCAGAGAAACCTCCTGACCTTTGACCTTTCTGTAAACTGTCTGCTGCCTTCATGGACTGAAGACTGTTGTAAGAGCCAAATGTCATCATAATGTTCTGTATTATTGCTGTAAATGAATGATTCTATATTCAGATCATTGTTGACTAATTGTGAATTGTTTGCTGTTAGTTGCTGATGTTTCCAGTATACTGTGGGTGTTACTGGGTCATTACTGGTAAAGTCGCCTCCTAGCGTTAGAATCTACACTGCAAAAACTCCCCTACTGGAAACGCTACTAAATATTCTTTGAACTAGTGAAATTTGATCATTTCAAGCAAGAAAATCTGCCAAAAATGACTTAAGAAGTTTTCTTGAAACAAGCATAAAAATGTAGCCGCTATCAAACATGATCTAACCTTAAAACTAGTTTTAAAATCAGATTTAAGCCTGTTTGGCTTCATATTAGAAATGAACTGTCAGAAATTCAAGTTAAAGATGCTTGAAACCAGATTATTTGTCTGTAAAGTCGCCTCAGTTTATGAGTTGTGGCGTCTTAAACACTTTGAATCCACTTTTCAGACTTGTTTCTTGTCAGCTGGAGCTGAAAAATAGACTGAATACCTTACTAAGACAAATGAAGAGCAGTTACCTTGAAACAAGTCTAATAACCTGCAGTGCAGATGCTGCCTGACAGGAGTATTTGTCTTTGAGGAGAAACAATAAGGTTTAATCATCCTAAAATAAGATATTAGAACTTTCTTGAATTTCCTTTTTTGCAGTGCAGAAGTCAGATGTCAAAAGCTGATGAGTCAGCAGTTAGTGAAGGAAGCAGGTCGTCCTGCTGTTAGTTTGGCTCCATGCAGCTTTTTGACCCTTAATTTGGACCTTTTGGAATATTTGGATTCCAGTGAGGAAGAAAAACTGATATTAGAGGAGAAATAACTCTATTATTGTATTAATACCTTGATGATCATTAATCCACACTGTAAAAAGCCCTTCAGTGGCAATGTCCATATAACTTAATTATAAAATGTATATATTTTTTTTTACGATACATTGATTTTGTCTTCTTTTACTGTCTACTTGAGTCACAGAGAAGTAAAAAGTGTGGCTGTTTTAGTCATTTATAATTTTCTATCATAAATTTGATTTCCTGGTACTTTACAACAAACTGATTTCACAAAACTTAGTTTAAGGACTTTCTGAATAAGTAAATCCCGACCCGCCCAATTGGAACCAGTCTGAACTTGTTCTCCCACAAGGCTGCAAGAGTACCTGCCTGGCTTTTTCATCGACAAACTACACAACTTGTAAGAAATCATTTTCTATGTAATGCTTAAGTGTGCGTTTTCCTCCTTGCGATGCCATAAGGTGTTTCAAAATGCGCACGAAGCTCAAACAGTTAACGTACCGTCAAAATGCCGATTTTTAGTCAAATATGGCTTCTACGTGTTGGGTTTTAAAACAAATGACATATCCTTTTTATTTATAAGTTTATAATTAATTGACACCGCCGCCATGTCTGTAAGATGGCGGAGTCAGTCCTATGAAAGTCTCCGTGTGTGATGCAACTGCTCAGCCCGCCATCACCTGAGTGCAGCCCCGTGTAGTAACGTTTAGTTACCCGAGTGTGTTGCAGCCAGTCTGTCGGTCATAAGTGGCCTGTGTTGTGTGCTGGACTGTGTGCATCCTTAATATGTAAGTGCGAATGCACTAATTATGTCAGACTCTCTCTAACAGGGCTTAGGGGCTCTCCGGGGCTCAGCCCGGCACAATCCGCTCTGCTCTGTCCCGCTCTCACACACACACACACACACACACACACACACACACACACACACACACACACACACACACACACACACACACACGCACACACACACACACACACACGCATTCTCTTGTTAAATTATTACGTAGTTAAGGCGGGAGGCGTGTGTTGTCAAGCCAGCCGCCTTAAATATAAAGTGCTGAAACACTGTTATCCATCTAGAGCTCTCTATCTATCAGCATCTGATTCAAAACTCATGACTTCTCTTTACTTGTATGAAACAATTTCTTAATGTCTGTTCTTGTTTGTTGCACCGGGAAATAGCAGAGACCAGAGCACATGAAGACCTGAAGACACACAGTGTGAGGATCTACGTTTGCCATGAGCCAGATGCAGTGGAATCATAATCGAGGGAATCTCTGTGCTGAAATCTCCCGACAATCTGGCCAGAGGATGAATCTCCAGTACCCAGCGAGACTTCACAAAACCTTTGAGGTCTTTCAAAGACTGTTTGTTGGACTTGACACTCAAAACCGCCCAAAACCATCCCCCAGGTTCATGAGCCTCAAAAACAAGCTTCTAGCATAGACAGTCAAACGTGATTCAAATGACAAACATCCCTGCAGATTTTATCAGCTGTTTCCAATAAATGTTAATTAGGTGAGTTGTTCAAACTGTAAAGTGAAACCTGTCTGTTGTCTGCTGACAAAAAAGATAAAAATACGTAAATATTGTTATTAGAATTGTACTAATGACTTTATTAAAATGAGTCCAAACACAAAGAGGGACAGAGAAGCAGAGTGAAGCTATTTCAACAATATTTCCAACACATGGAGGCTGTTAGCTCACTGTCATTCTTCATCCTCCCATCAGATGGAGCCAAAGTCAACAAAGCTTCAAATCTTACACATAGTGTCTGTAAGAACATTGATCAGATCATTAGTGTCTGGATCAATGATTGAAAATGACTCTGCAGGCTGATGTGTGTTGTGGGTTTGTGTCAGTTGACGATGTATCATCTCTGGTTACAGAGAGTTGAAGTGCTGGGAGTCAGCAGATATCACAAACACAAACAGCTGATACATCAGTGAGCCCACTTTTCTGCCCTTTCTGTGCTCAAACTGATTATTAAAGTCAAACTGGATGAACATGAAGCATCTGATACTAATAGTCAACAGCTGTGTGTGATAACCTGTATTTTATGCATAATGATGACAGCCTGCAGGTGCTGCAGCTCTTCTATTCTGCTTCACTGTCTTAAAAATATATGATGTTTCAAATCCATTAAAGTCATGATTGAGCCCAAGCCTGAAGGAAACTGAGATGTATTATTTTGTCCATATCTTCCAGCCCTAACTTATGGATTATGTAATAATAGTGTGAGTCAGAGAAAGCTGCCATCAGCTGCTGTACTTCTACTATCAGTCCACTAGATGGCGTCATGAAGCTGCAGTGAAGTGAAGAGCAGCACACATGATGCATGGAGGAGGATTTACATTCACTGACTCACACTGACTGAATTTCATTCATATTCAGTCAATTCAACACCAATAAACAACATGTCAATAGTTTCAGTTATCTATTAGTTCTCTTTGATGTTGTTGTCACATTAGTAGTGCACATGACGCACAAACACAAATGTATTAAATGATTAGAATCAGGGCTCATTTACTTTGATATGACTTCTTTTACAGTAAATACAAACTTGTTAAACAGCAGCAGATGTTAGATCTTAACTGCTGTCAGACATTTAACAACACAGATAAAATGTCATTTGGTGTAAAGTGAAACTATTTTATAGCCTTTTTTAATTGTGTAGTTTAATTTGGATCAAATTGTGCATAAAGCCGACAGTGTTTTAATGTGGTGATGGTACACGTGAACTTCTGAGAGAAACTCAGTAGTTACAGATGAACTCTGATTACAAAGATATATGAAGCAATAAATACACACATCATCAGCTCCTGTCTAACTGCATATACCAGTAATAAGTCCTTATAAAGCAAGAACACAAGTGTACTGTATGCATGTTATTGTAGTAACACTGAACTTGATGACGTCCTCTGACTGTCCCTCCACATCAGTCAATACAATACATTTGATTTAAAGCTTCCACAGGAAACAGTAGCAGGCCTTTACTGTAGTGTCTGACTTTACGCTGCTGGAAACAACCTTAAAAAAGTAGATTTAGTTTGATTTGTGAGAGCTGAAGAAAGGAAATAATCATCAGCTGTTCATTAATATTGTTTGATTCCAGTAAATTAATCATTTAACAACATGTAGATTTATCTTCCAACATGAGAGTTCTCCAAACTTTCTGATGAAATAAAAACATCACACAGCAAGAAACAAACCCTGAAGTTACTAAAGAGAAAGTTCAACCATGAAACAAAGCAAACTTACAGTTAACATCCAAACTGCTGAAGACAAAGACTCTCCACTCCACGTCTGTCAGAAAAGTGTTTGCCACAGGTGAGCTGTTTCCTGGAACGAGTCAGAGCTCCACCTGTAGAGGAGGAGGGACAGGTAGGAAGACTCACAACATGATGACACTTTATGGATGTTTGTCACTCATTTATTCTTCATGTATTTGTAGATTTATTGTTGTATTGATGGTTTCTCAGTGTTTAACTGTGTGCTGTTAGAATAAATAACTCATCATGACGTTCATGTGAAGAGAAGCTGAACGTTACATTTAGATTCATCAGATTTAAGACATTTAACTGACAGGTCATTGAGTTCATTGTGTTATAAAATAACTGATAAAAATTATTAATGATCAAAGTCCAGTTTCTGTATCAGGATCTGATGTCAGGATTCTACTTTAATACTTTTATTATGAGTCAGACTGAGCAGTGAGGATGAAACAGTATCAACTGTAATGTTGGTAACCTGCAGCACCTGATGAAGACACTATTATTCATTATTCATTATTCATTCTTTGTTCTTTAGTGTTTCCTTTCTCCTCTTACTAACCACACATATAAACACACACACACATCTGGAGAGCAGATAACTGTCCCCAAGTTATTTTATTAGTCCCTTTTACACACTGTTCAAGGTGGGAATATTGCGCCTTTAATCCGCCTCGCTGCTCTGTATGAAAGGTACGCACAGAGAGAGGGGGGGGGGCGGCTGTTGACGCTGTTGTGTAGCCCGTGTTCAGACCAGAACTTAACTGCCGTTAAACAATCAGAAAACAATGCTTCCTCACTAGCAGTGTCCCTCTCTTCATTCACCCTCTAACTCATCTGGACAATCAGTCTTTTCTGTTAAAGGAGCAAAACTATGGAGCTGAAAATGCAACACAATGTTAATGTTTTCAACAGAGGTGTTAAATCATGGCTGAAAGAGAAACAACACTGCTCTCACACCTAACACCCCTGTATAGACACACCTGGAGTTTGATTTTCTTTCTTTTTAACTTTGTAAAAAGCCTCCTGTGGACAGCTGTTGTAAATGAGCGTTTCTCTACAAACACTAAATACAGTGAACTGCTGCCTGTGCATAATTGCATGTTGCAGTTCCAATAAATAAATCAAATAAACTGAACTTAACACAGTTGACTGTAAGAAAAACACTCACACAAGAAGAAGAGACTCTGCTGCAGGTTGAGAGCGATGATCTGTCGACGATCACAGCTGATGAAAGGATCAATCATCACCCTGAAACTAAACGCTCACATGTCCTCATACAGATGCACCTGATTGGTTGGAGGTGATCATCAACTTCCTGTTACTGAAACACGTCTAATAAGCAGTAACAGGAGGTGGTCACTGAAACCTGCAGAGCAGCACATCTGCAGTTTCAGGTATGTGGGTGTCGACAGAGAAGAAGACAGATCTTAAGTCTACTCAACAGGGCGTCTCCTCAACATCTTGTTTGAACTTGTGAAAGGTTCAGTCATAGCAGTCATAGAAATCATGTTTGTGCGTCTGAACAGATATTCCTGTGTGAACATGTGTTTATTGTGAAACAGATGCTGCCATGTGTGTTTGGGTGTAATCATGCATAGAGTGGAGGTTGGTGAGAAACACATGAAGAAGTTTTGGCTCCACTGTTCGGGGCTCACTCCTCTACAGCAGCTCGTATGTCTGTATCGGTGTGAGTGAGCCGCTCTGAGCATTAAAGACAGTCTGACAACACTATATCCACAGTGTCTCTTTCCTCATTGAAGTCAAGTGCAAGAGCTAAACTGCCGCGACACCCACAATCCTCTCCCTCAAGCACTGAATCAGCCAATAGCAGTTTTCCTCCTGCCATTAACAATGTGACTTATTAGACAGCTATTTAATACTTTAGTGAATCCAGTAACCTAACCTTACTAATTCACTCTCACAATAACGTTGCTGTGACTGTTGTTTATGCATCTTTTCTGATTTGTAATCATCATCATTTCATTTCACAGTAAAAAGCTGAGTGGCGACCCGCTGTCTCCAACCTTTACAGGAAGTGTTTTGCTGCTGCATCGCTGTGCACTTGCAGGCACAGTTAGAGCAGAAGAATGAGTCCCACAGTTCAACTTGTTCTGCTGAGCAGCTCTACTAGAAGAACATTGGTGAAAAATCAACCAACTGACTGAACTGGACTCATTTCTGTCATGTTGAATAAGAATTGAATGTATTTTTATTCTGTTGATTATTTCCTCACACATGATTGATCTTCAGGCCGTTACTTTGCAAACAGGGAGCTCACAGCGCAGTCTGACTCTTTATGTCCACTATCAAAGGCTGAGGCTTTATATCGCCTTGTGTTGACGTTCCAACATCATCCTGCTTCTGGCTCAGCTGTAACCAAGAGAGTAGAAGTCACAATAGAAAGAGACTTTACTGTCACTCTGTGACTCCTGGAACTGACAGACTCTCCCAGTAAGTAGAGACAACAAAATGGTGGAGCGTTTCCATGGCGGAGCGTTTCCATGCTGGAGCGTTTCCATGGCGGAGCGTTTCCATGGCGGAGCGTTTCCATGGTGGAGCGTTTCCATGATGGAGCGTTTCCATGGCGGAGCGTTTCCATGGTGAAGCATTTCTGAATACTTCAATACTTTACAACCTCCCTACCCGACCTCCTATCCCATTTGTTCCCACTGAAAATGTTTTAAAAAAGCTGAATGATTTCCTAAAACAACAGGGTTTTGTAGTTTGAAGCAAATGTTATTCAAACAGGAATATATATGGGATTAGTTTGGGACTATTTTCTATGGGAGTGTATCGCTGCCACCATGAGAAAGAAATATTTGCTGAGTTTGTGGATACGAGAGAAAAGCTTTTCATTAGAAGAAGAAAGTTACTGGTTATGATGAGAAAAACAACTGGTTCTGCAAGTGATGTGTGTTATCTTTATGTGCTGATGTCTCCTCTGCTGTTCAAAAAGAGCTCATGAAGAAATGATTCATTATGAAATTATTAGTCAAAACTACAACTGGACCTCATGTTATGAATAATGACAGACAGCTAGAAACAGGATGAAAAAGAGGAGAAAGTTTTCTGCTTATGTGGAGAAACTGAGCAGTTTTTTTGTCATGGTGGCAGCAACGCGCTGCCGTAACTTCCAGATGTGGATTTGGTGCTCTAGTGAGTATTTACAGCAGCAGGACGGTGACTCAACATGAACTACAGAGGCCATTTTCACTGGAATGAAGGAACATGTCACCCAGTGCAACACTGTGGCTCATTGCTGTGTTTTTAATAGTTTCTGGACAACAACAGAGGAATAAGATATATGAGGCTTCAGCTACACAGACAATACTGAGCAGCACAACTCATTCATTCTTGGTTTTGGTCTTTTCATGGGATTTGTTGACCCTCAGAAAAAGATCAAACATCACCAAGCTTTAAATCTTCATGAGCATGTTGGAACAATCATTATTTGACCAATGAAACATGAAAAAAGTTCCAACAATATGACATCTGCTGGTTATTGATGTCATTTCTGGAAGTGTTTGAGTTCTGAGCAGCTGAGACCTGACAATAATAATAATAATGAGACCTGAGATTGAAATCTTAGAGTCCAGATGAAACAGCATTTCCAGCGGATCCAACTTCCTTCTTTGAGCCTCTAAAAACAAACATCATTCTTTAGTCAAACTGCTCACAGCAAAGACAAAAGCAGCTGGTGACAAGTTTCAAGTTCTTGGTCCTACAATTGTAGATCTGAGCCTCAAATGTGAAACATGAATCCAGAAAACCAGTCACAAGGAGAATCTAACAAGTGAAAAAAGAAAGAAAAAAGAGCCAAAATAAATCAAGTCATCAGTTAGAAAGGAGATGAATGTAGATAAAGATCAATATTACAGATTTTAATGCTTTTGACGGGTTTCTTCTTTAAGAAGGTTGAGATAGTGTTTATATAATGTTCCATCTGCTTTATAATTACAGCAAATATTGTTTTTTGTTAGTAAATTTACACTTGAGGATGTGAAATGTTTCCATAAAACAATTGAATAAGAGTCATTTTCTTAAATAGTATCTTTAAAGGAAGGGCTGAAGTTTGGCATCATATTATTAACTAGTTTCAGGTTGAAATTAGCAGAAAACAACAAGGAAGAATTTTACAGGATGAAAGTTCAAAAGAAGCTGAAGCTGTTTCTCATTTATTTACAGTTCAGACTTTTTACCAGTTGATATTTTTCATGTAATAATTCCAGTCTGATATTTAACAGGAAACAGCAGCAGTGTTGTTGTGAAACAGCTCTGAGTCTGCGCACTGATGACCTCAGCGCTGACACGTTACCTTTGGAGGCCTGCTATTGGCTGATTCAGTGAGCAGGGCATCATGGGTAGTTGTAGTCCTTGCAGTCAGTCAGCTCAGAAGAATCAGACTGTGATCAAAGTGACTTTTAACAGGATCATTGAGGAGCCTGAACACATCTTTATCTTTATTTTTATCACATGTGACTCACTTATCATAACTGCAGGAATAATGATTGATTATTGATCAGTACAGTTCGAATGTGTCTAATATGTGCATTAAAGGTGGAGTATTACTCTTCATTGATGAAGCTTTGGCACCCTCTGCTGGTGAAAAGATAAACTGCATGCTGTCAGTTTAATGAACACAGATTAGTATAAGTATATATAAGATATTCACACTGACATTATGACACATTTACTGCATTATTTTAGCACTAATGTGTGTTTTATAGATTTATTATCAACATTTCCTGATCTGCAGGAACATGAAACACATCTGATCTGAGGTCAGAACTCATCCAGGAGTCGCTGAAGCCGATCGATCGATCGATCGATCCGTCACAACTTACTGACACGTTGTGATCGATCCCGTCAGAAACGTGATGACGTCACTCGCTGTTGTTTTTTCTCAGAACTTTATTGAAATGTTTGATAAACAAAGAGAACAAAGAGCGAAACAAGAGGAGCCACATAATCAAACAGCTTGATCGATTATTAAATGTTGATAAAAAGCAAAGAAACAACAGTGTGTGTTTGTGTCCTGTAGTTCCTGACATTATTTATATTAGAACAACTGTAGATGTTAGTTTATTGATATGAAACGATGTGAAATAAAACACATAAGAACCTTCAAACAGTAACAAAGTCCACTGAGTGAGTTTCATCTGTCAGCTGCTGTTTCTGCTCAAATGGCGCCACCTGGTGGACACGAGCAGGAACTACAAGCAGAGCTGAGACACATTTTAAACTGCTGCAGCTTTTTTAAATCACTATTTGATCTTTTTATTTGTCTCCACTATATTTACACATTTATTGTTTAATAAAAGTCTTCAAAACTGAAATAAATCTAAATTTGAGATATTAAAATTAGAGATTTTCTGTTGACAAAAAGAGAAAAACATGTTTATTTGTGTGTAAACGTTTAATTATTCTCCACTTTTATTTTATTTTATTTATTTTTATAAACATATTGTACTTTTTCTCCTCCTGATTAAACACAAATAACATGTTTTTATAGTTTTCTTCTCTTTTTGGTCAAAAAAAAGTTTTTGATAATAAAAATGTAAAAAATAGATTAAAGAGTAAAACAAACAGAAATAAAATAACACAAATATTTTTATAAAGTAAAATAAATAAACAGAACATAGCCTCTTTCTGTTCTTTTTTATTTTTAATAAAAATGTAAAATCATCTTCCTCACATGTTAAATTTGTTTTCTCACTTTCTCTTGTTTCTTTAAATGAAAGAAATTTTATTTATATATTAAACCTGACAGGAATTAACATAATAAATAACAAAACTCTCAATAAAAGGTGAAAAAATAAGATTTTTTTTTAATCTCACATTATGTGAAAGGAATTTACTGTCAATAAAGTTTTATTCTATTTGAATATTTGCAGGCTGCAGTTCAGTTTTCTGCCACCAGATGGCAGCAGGACATCAGACGCTGTTACTCCACAATGAAAACAGTGAATCGTATTAAAGCTTCAGTGCAGTTGGTTGAATGATTCAGTAGAACAGCTCGTTAATTAATTAAACATTTTCTAATAATGTGGAGTTTGTTTGGAGTTTTGTCAGCAACTTGTGTTGAGCTGCTAACATGGCAGAAGACCATTTCTGACCCATTAAAGTTTACTGGTGTGTAATGGACATTATGGCCTCCGGGGGGTGCCAGTGTAACAGCTGACTGCATTTTCTCTTTGCAACATTTAAACCCTCCATGTTTGCAAATCAATAATACTACATATAGATGTTTTTCTGAACGTGTCACTACCTAGAGTTTGGGACTTCATCTTTTATATTCAGAGACACTTTCAAATCTTCAATATCTTTTCTTTTGTGTGTATCGGCTTATATTTCATTTTAGCCTTAAACCGTCGTAGTGAGGACATTTCTGCATTATTTCAACTTCATTTCAATGTTAGACCAACAATAAAAATGTAAATAATAAATAAAACGTATGATAACAATATAATAAAACGATATTAACCGAACCAACAGGAACAAAAACGATGAAGACAACAAAGATATAAATTTAAGAGCTGACAGTCATTAAAAAGATATTTCCTTTAAAAACACATCAGGAGTTTGCTAATCAAAGATCCATGAAGACTGAAAGCAGCCTCACTTGTCGACCAATAAACCGTCAGCCGATCTCTGGTGGAGTTATTTTTGTGTTCTGTACATTACAGTACGAACATCAGTGTTATTGATCGGCTCGTGTGTTGAATTCCATACAGTGGCAGCTGGTGATAGAAATATGGGGGGACAAACTGAAGCAGCACTTCATGGCTCAGCAAAAAAAGAAAAGAAAACGTAAACAAATCTAAAAACAACACAACACTGTAATGTTGCCTGAACACTTCTTGAACATAAAGTTTGTTCTTCTCAATGACTTTCTGGCTCAAGTCGGTCGGCCGAGTCTCTTTTCCACTGACGGTACGACCAAATATGCATTCAGCCTCTCCCGGGTGTTTCTGAGAAAGGTTTGAATCCTCTTCAAGGTTGAGAAGCGGCTCTCAGCTTCCACTGTGGTCATGGGTCATGGGTGTGGAGATGAAAAGGTCCACAGCACCACGACAGGCTTTGATGATGAGACTCAGCTGTCTTCAGCTCGCTTCCATCGAGCGTCGGATCGGCCTTCGTGCCGTTGCTCAGTGCATCTTCAGGAAACGCCCCGTCGTACTTGTTGTGGATTTTCGGAGCCGATGCACTGGCAGTTGTCAGTTTGAAGAAGAGAAGACCAAACCAAACTTCGTATGATGATTCTGGGAAAACTTTAATGAAGAACCTTGCAAGGGAGAGCGACTCAAGGGACACCTCCTGTTCGTACGGTGTCCCCAAACTCGTCTGACCCTCACAGTCCAAAACCAGCCTTTAAGCCAATCATAGAAACTAGTTCGTCAGTTCCGAATCATAAACCTATGACCTAAATCTGTATCTTTGGTTTGTCTTGTTGCGTCTGATGATGACCTGCATTCTGGCCTTGGTTCGCCTGTGAGGCTCCTGGTTTATTAAACAACATGTGTTATCTTCTGTTTGAGAGAACAGAAGAGTACAGCTTGACATTCTGTTGTCCTGGTCAGTTATGGAATATCCATAACAATCCCCTCTTATTGATCAAAAGATCAATACAAATTACCAATTTATGACTGGACTGGTGGACTGTAAGGGCACAAACAGAGTAGAAACAACATCCGCACAACAGATAACAATTCTCACACAAAAGTAATACAAGAATCAACAATTGCATTGAACAAAATCAGAAGTAAAATCATCAAAACACATAATCATTTAAACACATAATGCAATAACAATAAAAGCAAACAATCAGTAAATTAGATAAAAAACCCCTCTTATGTACCCCTTTAACACAACTGTCATGTGACCCATGAGTTCTGTCTTCCAACCACCAGGGGCAGTAGTGAGGCAAATCCTCAAAGAAGATCTCCTAGAACACCAAAGCGTTAAAGGAGGTCATTGACAGAGGTCACCAGTCACATGCGCAAACAACCTAAGACAAGACACTTCCTGCCTCTTACTAGATGAAATCCTAGCAACTTAAAGGGGAGTCATACAAACATTTGATTACATCATAACAATAAAACAAATCAATCACAAAGTGAAGTCTTCAACCCATGCACTTTGCGTACAGTAGAGGGCCATCACCATGGAGAGGTTACTAGCACATACGATGCATGGTGATGTGGAATCCATCCTCCTGGAGTGATCCTCTTCATTTTCATCAATTTTCAAACACACATTTCAAAAATAATTAAACATTCAATCACATTAATGAAAAACATATAAGATGACTAGATATTTAAGAGATTAATCATTAACACTACTCTATTTCTACAACTTTTCTCAAACTAAAAATGCATAAGATTAATAATCACATCATTAAAGAATCAAAAAATTATTCTAAGATGTCACCTGTAAATAGAAAATGATATGTTTCTTCAACTTTATGAAGTACAAACAAACATAACTCTATTCAATTTAGCACGGTGTGAGTGATTTATACCAAGAAAGCTTTTAGAAACATTAAACCTACAGATTTTGAGTTTCCTCCTCCTCATCTGAAATGATACCTGGGTGAAAACGCCTCATCCAGTCCTGGAAAGTTTCAAAATCATAATACCTCAAACCTGTGTGATTATGATCTGCAGTGTTTCCAGTGACATGCACCTGGGCTGCTTGGAGTACAGACCCTGTGGTCTTTTTCACTACCAGCTTGATTATCAAACCTACACATGAGCAGAGGAGGATGAAAAGGAAGACAGCAACAGCAAGAGTGGTCAGGAACCTGACCAATCCGGACCCCCATGACCCAAAGACACCTGAAAAATCACCAAGGTTAAAACCATGACTATCATGCAATTCTTTGATACCCAGTGCTGTGTCATGTGCCATGTCCATGACGTCAGCAGTTGCATCAGAGATGTAGGAACAACATTCAGAGCCTATGAGCTTACAAGTTCCTCCTTGAGCCGCTAACAGGAGATCAAGAGCCATGCGATTCTGTAGAGCTACTGTTTTGACTTCCTGCAACTCTTTGTGTTCGGCTAACATAGCTCTGCTTGAGGCATTAAGATGATTTTCTAGGACTTTGGAGAGAGATGAGAGCTCTTGCTGGGACACATACACACCATACCAAGGGAGAAGGAAGCTGGCTACTTTCTGAGTTGATGAGATTTCTCTCTTGTATATGTGTAACGGTGGATACAGTGAAGCTATCTCAGTAGATTCTACTTCTCTGATTAGGGGAATTAAGTACGCCAAATAACAGACACCGCGTGAGTCTTCATACGGCACGCACCGATAGGCCCTGTCACCACAAACTAGATACACTCTCTCAGGCAGTGGGGACTGTTTAAGAGTGACATCTACCACAGTGTTACAGCTACTTTGTCCTAAGTCTTCATGTCCCTTCCCTATCCCTCTGAAACATAAAGAAACATTTTGTAGCTCATGAGTGAAGACAGGGGGAAGATAAGTTGAGCAGTCACGCTGAGGTCTTTGCTCGTTTTGTTGTGGCGCCGAACAGTTGCGTAACTGAATCTTGACTGGCCCTATGGATAAGGTGCCAGCCCATGGTTGCACATAAACTAGAGCTTCAGCCATAGCAGTGGTTGTATATGGTTGGGGAACACACACTTGATTTTCAGAAGGTTTTGAACAGTTAGTTTGAGCTAGAGCAACCTGAACTCTGTACTCAAAGCCTAGTTTCACATATCTTTGTATGTGAATGATGCGGAGAAGAGTGGTGAAATTAAATCCGCTTGGCAGATATTTGTCATTTACCGTTCTTGCAACGTATAGAGCAATATCTGTATTTTGTGATGACTTAACATCCACAGGATATGTTGGAGTATAGCAATCGTCTGCTTCTTCTCTAAATCTTGAAGCAAGATCATTCCAATTGAACGTCTCATAATCAGCTTTGGTGAATGGAATTGGATTAGACATTGGAGAATGTATTGAAGCTGGCATATTTTGACATAGCCAACACTTACTGAGATTACGATCACGCGCATAATCAAGCATAAGCCTAAGGGCTGAATTTTCTTTTCGCACTACTGGTTGCTGAGCGCTACGCAGTAATTTGTTTTGCACCCTTGGTTCAGATTTAGTTGGAGCAATTGTGTTAGTGGATGCAAAGTAACCACTCCAGGGGTAATCATCATTCTCCATGAACTTACAGCTTACCAGTTCTCCCCCCTTCTCCTGGAAATTTGCACTCCAAGATCTACAATCAGGAGAACCTCTCAGTTGCTGTCTGGTGAAACACCACAATTCCAGAGGTCTGCTTAGTGGTCTAACAAGTGAAAACGTTACCTTCGTCGACGTGGATGAACTCTGCTTCGTCTCAAACAGTGTTTTATCATATGTAGACCACCGCCATCTACCTCGAGAAAAAGTAACTGGATATGCAATATTACAATCATTCATTTTACATCTGTCAATAGGACATTTAAAAACAATAGAATTCACAATTCGTTTAACTCGGGAGAGAGCTGGTAAAATATGTCCATCAGTCTTTTCTGACTCTTTTTCTTCAGACTCTCTCATTGCAGCATTGTCAATGTATCTCACTGTTTTGTCAGGACTTACAGTGTTGTAGAGTCCCAATGGGCTCATTGATTTGTCCGTATGTCCAAGATCTGGCTCTTGGTCTGCATTTTCTGGATCATTCTGCAAAGGGCGCCCCTGTCCATGGGGCACTGGGTTCATGGCACCGACTGTGTCATGAGAAGGAAAGCCTTTCCGCTCTCCTTCGCCTGGAATCAGAGAGACTCCTGTCTCTCTCTCATTTGGACCGACTTGACCTGTCCCCTGCCCGAACCTACTAAACAGGAGAGAAAAAAGGAGTAACCATCCGGTTACCTGCCAGGGCTCTGCTCTCCTCCGCCAGTGGTTGGGGGGGCCAGTCTGCACCTTGTGGCGTGGATCCATTCTGCTCTGCCTTCGACCTTCAGGGCCGTCCTAGTAGTCAGCAGCACCTGGTATGGACCTTTCCACCTAGGAGACAAAGACACTTTTTCCAGAGATTTGATTAATACCAGGTCACCTTCTCGAAAGGAATGAATTGGTTCTTCCGATGGTTTGGGGAGTCTGTCAGCCACCTGTAAATGATACTTTCTCAAAATCTCTGTTAGTCTTTTCACATACTCAGTCATGAACTCATCCGTCCAAAGCAGAGTAGCTTTGTGTGGTGTCAGTGGGGGACTTGTCCCTGTGGACATTGGTCTTCCCATCAGCACCTCGTGAGGACTCAGTCCTGTAGTTGCACTTGGTGCACTCCGAATGGAGTACAGCACAATCGGCAGTGCATCAGGCCATTTCAGGCCTGTGGCTAGGACTGTTTTGGTCAATCTGTCTTTGATAGTTGCATTCATTCTCTCAACTTGACCTGAACTCTGTGGATGATAAGGAACATGTAACTGCCACTTAAATCCTAAGATTTCTGACAGTCCCTGAGTGATTTTTGACACAAAAGCTGGACCTCTGTCGCTATCTATTCCCTGCGGCACTCCGTACCTAGGGATTACCTCTTTTAGCAGACACTTTACAACTGTTCTTGCATCTTCTTTTTTCGTTGCAAAAGCTTCTACCCACTTCGAGAACCTGTCGGTTATGACTAGCAAGTATTTGAAGCCTTGTGAGCTTGGCATATGTACAAAATCTATTTGCATATTTACAAAAGGACCTGATGGGGGTTCTAAGTGGTCATGTTTCACTGTGCTATTCTTTTTTCTGGTCTGTTGACATATCATACAACTATCCACAAGTGTTTGTGAAACTTGAGTAATGCCTGGAGCAAACCACTGTGAGCGAATAACATCATTCATCACCCCTCTTCCAACATGCGCTGGACCATGCGTCACACGTGCCAGTACATGAAGGAGAGCTCGAGGGCAAACCGGTCGACCATCAGGGTGGAGCCACAAGCCAGACTCCGCGTCAACTTTACAACCTTTACGCAACCAAAGACTTCGCTCCCTGTCATCAGCGTGATTTTGCATTGTCACGACATCATTAGCGGAAGGAACTGGAATTGGATTGGTAGGTTGTGTGGAGGCACATTGAAGTACCAAAGAGGGAGAGGAAAGTGCCGCTTGTTTGGCTGCAGTGTCAGCCATTGCATTTCCTCGTGAAACAGGATCAGTTCCATTCGTGTGAGCAGCACATTTGATGATTGCAAGCTGAGATGGGCGCAAAATAGCATCTAACAGGTCATTAACCAAAGTGTGATGCTGTAGTGGTTTTCCAGAAGATGACACAAAACCTCTCATCTTCCATAACTGGCCAAAATCATGAGCAGCGCCAAATGCATATCTTGAGTCAGTGTAAATAGTAGCCACCTTACCAGAAGCAAGAATACATGCTCTAGTTAGAGCATACAGTTCTGCTGCTTGAGCAGAGGTACCTGGAGGCAGTGCTTTTGCCTCTACTACCCCCCAATCGTTAACTACTGCATAGCCAGCTAGATGTGTGCTATCAGATGGTCTGCTAGCTGAACCATCAGTGTAAAAAATCAAATCAGAATTGGGTATTGGTGTCTGCAACAAGTCTGGCCTTGGGGATGTACACAGGTCAATAGTTGTGATGCAATCATGCTCATAACCAATTTGCGCTGTGCGTCAGATAACCGAATTGGAATTGCACATCCCTGTGGACCAACAAACAAACATTGTTCACACTCCAACCCCTCTTGTGTATTCAAAAACACATCAGCTAATTGTTTGTACACCTCTGGGGGGTTAAATGCTGCTGTACAGTGACACTGTAGTACAGGCCTCATGGCAGACATCTGTGTTGCACATGCTGGTGAAATTTGAGCAATTTTTTGAATGCTAGATACTGTGAAACTGGAAGCCATGTTAAAATCAGTCAATGACCAACAATACAAACAATCAGCAATAGTTTTCAAAAACTGAAATGCATGAGCAGCCTTCACATCAGGTAGGCTTAAAAACAATCCATCAGGTGTGCATTGAATGGTGGCATGTAGCTTGCAAAGTAAATCTCGTCCCATGAGATTAATTGGACTTTTCTCAGAAATCAGGAAAGAATGTTGCACATCTGAACCTTCAACAGTTATTTTAGCTCTCTGAGATAGTGGCTCAACAACAGGAACGCCGGAAACACCCACGGTGGTGACAAAATTAGGTGTTGGTGTACATACATGCTCATCAGCTTTAACAGTGGAAATTGTGGCCCCACTATCTACCATAATGTCAACTCTACTACCATTTACTTCAACAGGCATTATTGGATCTTCTGAAGGATCTTTTGAAAGTCGAATTACAGCTGCTTGAATGGGAAATGTTTTTTCTGATCCTGCCCCTCTATGGCCTCCCTATGCTTGATTGTAATATTGTCCATGATTCACATTATCAACATGTGGAGGAGGTGGTAGTGGTTGTTGTTGTTGTTGTGGTAAAGCAAGGGGGGCTGTTTGTTGGAAATTCCTTGTTTGGTGATCCTGGAATGGGTAATTTTGCTTGTTCTGACGACGACCACTTCTACACTCATTAGCCCAATGTCCCGCTTTCCCACATTTGTGACACTTTCCCGGTTTTCGCTTGTTATTGTTTTTGAAATGCTGTTGTCCACCCCCCTGTCGCGCATGCTGTAACATTTGTTTTGGGAAGGAGGCAGATTTGTCTTCAGCAAAAACTTCACACCTATCTAGCGCCATCATTTTGTTTACCGTTGCTTTCCAGTCTTTGGTTTGCCAATCGGTGACAGACAATTTGTATGCAGCTGCAACATTTGGTTTTAGATTTTGCACAAAGGTTGTAACAACAAAATATTCATTTCCTTCTCGTCCTATTCCTGCATTGCTATCCCAAGTACGTGTAAATCTGTTAACAAACTCAGGTACAGTTTCATATGCATCTTGGACACAGTGAATTACTTTATTAAAGTCAGTGCGCTGTCGTGCACATTTTCTTATTGCTGTTTTTGCTTCTTCATTTAACCAGTCAATCATGGTTCTATGAGGAGGCCACTGGCCATCCTCTGTCCGAGCAGGGAAAAGAAATTCACCTTTGCACAAATCCCACTCCGTTCTGTATGAGCCAGCAAGTAATTGTTCAACATCAGGTATCAGACAGTTATACACAGAGCATACATATCTTAACCATCCCCAGTATTCATCTGGGTTTGTGGTCGGATTGGGGGCATTTTATGTCATTCCAACTATCTCAGCAGGAGTCCATGGTTTGCAGACAGCTGTGTTGCCAACCATGATTTTTGGAGCATTTATTGAGGTGGATGTAATGTTTAGAGGGGGCTCTAAAATGTTAGTTTTCGATCTTGTATGTCTTTCCAGATGTGAATGTGTCATTCTAGTTGTACCTCGTCTCTGTGTCATCTTTGGCCTGACTGCAGGTTCTGTGTCGTCACTATGGTCTGTGTCAGACTCCTCCCCCTTACCTCTGGCTCCTTGTAACTCAAGTTCTACCTCACTTTCTCCTGAGCTGTCCTGAGTGTCTATCTCTGTTTCTTCAGCAACGGCAGCTAAATGTCTTTTCTTTTCCTTTCTTTTCTGGCTTTTTACCTGTTTGAATGACAAATTAGCTTTCTTTTCTTTTTCTGCAGCTTTCCTAGCTTTTTCTTCGTCGGCTCTATCTTTCTTTTCCTGTTTAACTCTTTCCCTTTCTCTAGCTGCTATCTGCTCTTCTCTATTTTCTACTTCAGTCTGTAGTCTTTGTCCCTCAACAGCTGCGGCTAGTAAGAGAAATTCATCGTCAGTCTTTGCTTGTTGTGAAATGGTTTGATCAGTCATGTTAGCAGCTGAAAAGGGGTTTGAAGGTGAAAGTTGTGGAAAAATTGAAATCATTGTTTTGTTTGTGTGTGACTCTTGCAAAGGCACTCCAGCTTTGGATACAATGGTCAACAAAGTTTGTGGAGAGGGAGCATCAGTTTGCCGTTTTGCCCAACCGTATATGATAGCTTTGGAAATGGCCTTCACATTCTCACCATGCCTCTGTTTAATTTTCATCATTTCTGTAGCTCTGGTTTGCAACTCTGCTTCCAACATAGGCAAGTGACATGCTGTCACACATTTAACACAGTTCTCCACTGCTGCTCTGAACTCATCAGAAAAACGATCAACTCTTTTTTCATCCAGACTCACTCCACACCTCTGACGAGCAACAGTTAACCACACATTTACACAATCTTTCATATACGCACTATCCCAAGATGGATTTCCAAAATCTGGGTTAACATTGTACTCAGCAATCTGAAGCTTATCTCTATCAAACGCTCCTTCGTATGGCCATTCGCCATCTGTCCACTGATTCATAAGGGAAGAAAATGGAAACACAAAAGTCCATCCTTTCAATCTACCAACAACTCCCGCCGGAGATTGTGGAGAAAACATCGCTCTATATTGTGCATCTGTGAGTGTGTGGGGGTTTGCTTCGGGAAGCTTATCAATGGCAGATTGACCTTTTACTTCTGAATTGGTGCGTTTGTTTCCTACTGAAACAGATTTGTTCTTTCTCTTGTGTTTTGGTGAATGAATTAATTTTGTAGTAGATTGTGTTCTACTCACTGCTTTAGACGTGTTGTTGCCCATTTTAACACATTTACATTAAAAACATCACACAAACAAACACATCAAACACAAAACAGACACATCAAAACTTTCCCAGCATCACCGAAGTTCTTTTTTTTTACACCTCTCTTCCTGGTGCAATAGCAGTGATCTGAAGCCAAACCAACGAAGCAACTCTTCGTCTTGTGTACACTGTTTATTGTTTGAAAAAATTTTTACCGGCGCCCGACTCTAGGACTTAGAATCCCAAGTCTGAAAACATTTCTCACAGGACACAGAGTGGATGATCCCCGATCTTGGCTTAAACGAAATAGGCCAAATCCTACTCCGAAAACGTCTTTTCTATAGTTTAAACCTCAGGTGGGTCCCCCTGTGCCGGACGTAGCCCGAAGCTAGCCCAGAAATCCCAGCCACTTTTGTGGCACTGCAGGAGTTAAGACTCACTCAACTCTGCCTTTTTTTTACCTCTTCACAACCACATGCTTTGCACCTGCTTATCACTGCACAGTTTCAACACATTTTCATGTGTTTAGATTCTTTAACCATCAGCTTTTTGCTTTTTTTTTTTTTTTGTTCACTTTGTGACCACCTTTAAAGTGAAAGTGATGCACAGTTTCTTTGTGATTTCGTCAAACGCAGACATGGTAAGGCACAACAATAAAATAAAATTATGCACTTACCACGTCTTTGTTGTGTTGAAATCCTGTTCGTGACGCCAAATTGTTGTGGATTTTCGGAGCCGATGCACTGGCAGTTGTCAGTTTGAAGAAGAGAAGACCAAACCAAACTTCGTATGATGATTCTGGGAAAACTTTAATGAAGAACCTTGCAAGGGAGAGCGACTCAAGGGACACCTCCTGTTCGTACGGTGTCCCCAAACTCGTCTGACCCTCACAGTCCAAAACCAGCCTTTAAGCCAATCATAGAAACTAGTTCGTCAGTTCCGAATCATAAACCTATGACCTAAATCTGTATCTTTGGTTTGTCTTGTTGCGTCTGATGATGACCTGCATTCTGGCCTTGGTTCGCCTGTGAGGCTCCTGGTTTATTAAACAACATGTGTTATCTTCTGTTTGAGAGAACAGAAGAGTACAGCTTGACATTCTGTTGTCCTGGTCAGTTATGGAATATCCATAACAGTACTGTTCAAACCTGCCCCTGCAGCGAGCTGCCTCTGACTAGCTGGTCTGTCAAGGAGAAGTGTTGCCTGGTGTCCCGGTACGCCATCACAGACCTACAGAGACAAGAATGACAAAAATAATATGTAGAGACGACTAAATACTCATTTCACCCACATCACCTAAAGCTACAACAGGCAACAGTCTAAATAAGGAGCTGAAGTCATTCTTACAGTCTATGAAGTCATAAAAACAGCAGGACCTTAATTTATAGAGCTGCTGCTGCCATCTGCTGGACAAAATGTCAACATGTGAACCCTGCACATCATTGCTTCAGTCTTGTAGTAAAGAATCCTGAAGTTAAAAACATCTTGAAATGAAATTCCCTCGTTGATCATATATCTGATGTAACAACTGTCTATTTAATGCTAAATACAATCTTCATAGAAAATCATCTGCAGCATCACTAATGATTCTCATTTATTCAAAAAAAACATTTTAACTTTCAGAAAAAGTCAAAAAAACAAGATGAAAAAAGACAAAAAAACCTAAAATAAAACATGAAAACAGTAAAAGACGTCACGTAGTTACATAACAGACATTCAAACCTTCTAACACAAATAAAAATATATTTTTAACAAAAGTTTATTCAGTGTCGGTCCAGACTGAAATATCTCTACAACTATTAATTATAATAAAGAAGATAAAACTTTGTATTCATATTTATTATGAACGACAAATATTGATAAACATGTACAGAATATATCTACAGATTTGGATTATAATGAAAATGTTTTAAAGATTATAACGAGTTTAGTCTCATTATTAAAAGTCCTGCATGAAAAACCCTCCTGCAGTAAAAGTACATAAGTATTATGAGCTTGGTGTAGTTAAAGTATTGCAGTAAAAGTACATAAGTATTATGAGCTTGATGTAGTTAAAGTACTGCAGTAAAAGTACATAAGTATTATGAGCTTGATGTAGTTAAAGTATTGCAGTAAAAGTACATAAGTATTATGAGCTTGATGTAGTTAAAGTACTGCAGTAAAAGTACATAAGTATTATGAGCTTGATGTAGTTAAAGTATTGCAGTAAAAGTACATAAGTATTATGAGCTTGATGTAGTTAAAGTATTGCAGTAAAAGTACATAAGTATTATGAGCTTGATGTAGTTAAAGTACTGCAGTAAAAGTACATAAGTATTATGAGCTTGATGTAGTTAAAGTATTGCAGTAATTAATGAATGAATACTTTTACTGTAGGAGGGTTTTAATGCAGGACTTTTACTTGTAATGGAGTATTTGTACATGCAGTATTGTGTAGTGAAGTAAAGGATCTGAGTACTTCTTCCACCTCTGGTGTCGGTTGAATCTCTTCTGGACTTTAATCAGACTAAATAAACATAACTGTCGACTCTGAGAACGACTGACGGCCTTTTTCATGACTTTCTAACATTTCATAGACTCGACACTTGTATGATCAATAAAACTAATGGATCCATGAATCAGAAACGGTTTGTTCCTTGTTGTCATGGTCCGTCCTGCAAGAGGGAGAATCTGAGCAGAAACCTGCAGCCAGACAGCGAGGCAGAGAGAGCCAATAGGGTCCTTTGGCTCGTGGCTCCTCTCGTGGGTTCGGCCCTCCGCGGACAGGTATAGAGGCTTCATGACCGCCGGCAAACAAACACCATCTTATGGTAAACATGTCAATATTTACTCCTGTAGTCATTGATTGATTTTCATTTACCGTTATCACTGTGTTCCGTGTAATTATCATTTTGATAACAGTAACAATAGAAATAAATCAATGAAAAAAAAAAAACAGTCCAAATTACGTCTTCAGATCATTTCCAATGTTTCAAATACTCACACAGTAAAAATATGTTCTGCAAAATGTAGAAGACTGCCATGAAACAGTTATACATTTACCATTTAAAGACATTATTATTATTATTATTATTATTATTATTATTATCATAAGAGCAGAAACAGATGTGATTTGTCTTTTTGATTGGAGATAAATGTCCAATCAGAAGCAGAGACATCCAGATATTAAAAGAACAACATAAAAGCAGCAAATATACAAAAATCCCTGAAATAAAGAAGCAAATATACGGTTCAGATTTCAACATAAATGTGGATTGTAAAGCTGCGACACAAATAAAGTTTGATTTTCCAACATGTGAAAATGTTCAGGACTGTAAAATCAGACACATGTTTATTTCTGATAATAAGAGTTTCTTAACGGACTGTAAAAGTCTTGTTTGGTGACATTTGGAGAAAGATTTAGTTTTTCCAAACCTGCATGTTCAGCATGATGGAAATAGAAAACAGCTGTTAGTTTGGATGAAGTTTGACAGCAGGAGTCCAGATGTTTTCTTCATCTTTCAAATGAAGTGAAAAAGAGAAAAATGAGAGTTTTTCTGTGATAAAGTAAAGTGGAGAACTGTACCTGGATCTGTAGATGTGATGGTTTCTCCTCCATGCTTGCAGCTCTGTGTGCAGTCTGTGTTTGGATGTTGAGCTGTGAGCTTTTGACTTTCTTCTTGGTTTCCTCTCTCAGCTCCTCGTCACATACCTGATCTGACCTCTGACCTCTGACCCGCTGATCGTCACAGCAGAAGACGACAAACGGACGTCTGTATTCACTTTGTGTGCAGAAAGTTAAGCGACACACGTGTTTCACTGTTTTCTTCCTGGAGAAGAAAACACTTGCTTTTTGTCCAAAGCACATTTTCCAAATATAACTATTAATGTTGATGATTTATATCAAAATGTGACTTTTCATTCAAAGTTGAGTTGTGTGAAGGTTGTAGAAATGAGAAACTGACCCTGCGCTAAACTGTGTGTGAATAAACAATATAACTATTAATAATGTTCAGCTTATTATTAGAGTGCCATTTTTCTGAATCTGACAATAAAGATCAAATGAAAGCTTCTATTATTATTTATGATCCTTTTTTATTGGACATAACAGGTGATACTGCAGTTCCATTTATTTCTGCCTGAGTAACATAAACATACAAATGATCAACTTTACTTGGTACAACACAAAAACAGGAAATAAGAAACATTTCAAACAGATTGTAAACAGATTGATGATCCTGTAAATGAGCTTTTTATTGTGGATATTTAGTAAGGCGCTGAACTGTCAGCTGTTTGTCCTCTAATATTCTGTTCACATACAGCCAGAGCTGCAACAATTAGTCCATTCATTGATTATCCATCAACACTAAATTAACACTTAATCATCATTTGAGTCATTTTGAAGCAAACATTTTCTGCTTTTAGCTTCTCAGGTGTGAAGATTGAATGCTTTTCTTTGTCTTACATGATAATAAACAGAATATTTGACTGTTCTGGACTTTAGTTCAGACAAAATGAGACATTTAAAGACGTCGCCTTTGACTCTGTGAAATTACAAAAAGCATTTTACACAATTTACACAATTTCCTGACATTTTATAGACAAAACCATGAATTGATGAATCTCTGAATCATAATGTTTATTTACAGCTCTACATGCACATCCAGTAGAGACACATAAAAACATGTCGCTTTCTGAATTGACTATATGATTAAAAAAACAACTAATTGAACAACAAATAAGAGTAAAAACAACAAAGAGCCTCTATAGGCCAGCGGATACTTACTGTCATTATGTGTGTTATAGTTAGTGGGCAAAACTCTTCCAACATTTTTAAAAACCTTGGTCACAACTTGACGTTTCAGTAAACTTTCAGCCGCTGGTGGTTTTCTCTCTGAGAGCTTCTGAGTTTCACTGAGACTCATAAGGATCAAAGCCACGACCTCCGAACCTCCAAACAGTCCTCTAACAGACTGAGCTATCTGCTCTGAGAACATCAGCTTCTTTTTTACAGCTTTTTAAATGACAAACAAACTGTCAGTCATGTGGAAACCATGTTGGTTTAGAAACTGCATTTACAAGCAGTGAGAGATCAGGTTGGTACTAAATAACATGAGAAAGTTTCTCTAACAGGAGGAGACTCTTCCTCCTACAGAGAACACAGAGACACTGAGGATCCAGACAAGTAGACTCTAAACCCAGCACACAGAGGCTGAGTGAATGTGGTGTTGAAGGTGTGGAGGTGGATCAGTGTGTCAGAGGAGACTCTGTAGAAGGACAGAGTGCCAGCAGGACAGTCCACATACACTGCTACTCTGTTAGAGACAGAGGAGGAGGAGGAGGAGGAGGAGCAGGAGGAGGAGGAGGAGATGGATGTTTCTCTCTTATTGTGACAGACAGAGTAACCACGACCATCATCAGAGCAGCTCAGACTCCAGGACTGATCATTCCTTCCAAACCCACAGTCATTAATGTTTCCTTTCCTGTTGATTCCTCTGTAACTCACTGATATATAAACCCATCCTCTCCACTTGACCTCCCAGTAACAGCGACCAGTCAGATCATTTCTACACAGCAGCTGAGGCCAGTCATCAAATCTGTCTGGATGATCAGGATATGACTGATCCTCCTTCACATTTGTCACCTTCCTGTTGTTGTCAGACAGTTTGAGGTTTGTGTGTGCTGTGTTTGGATCCAGTGTGAGTCGACAGAAATCTGATGGAGAGAACGAGACACAATACAGCTGCAGTTATTGATCGATCATCTGATTGATGATGACATCATCTTCATCCTCAGTAGGATGTGAATGAGTGATGTCACAGTTTGAAGTTTGCTTTGTTTTGATGAATGAAATGAAAAACACACTTACACTTCCTCGGACCTGTTGTCAAGCAGTGGACTCCAGCAGGCTGCAGGCTGAAAGGAGGAGGGGGGTCAGAGCAGCACGTTCTCTTTCAGCATGCAAACATGGACGTTACATCTCTCTAGTCTACTGTTTGATTATTCTGTTCAAATGTGGGGTTGGGCTTTGATAGACTTGGATCCAATCTGAATCCAGTATCCCAATCCTTCTGAAACCCTGATTGAATCTAATCAGGTTGAACTTTCAACATTTACAGGAAACTTCAGTTAGAAATAACAAAAAGTCAAAGATTGAGTTGAGATGTGTGATCAGCTCTGACAGAGAAAATGTTTCCAGCTCTTCCTCCTCTATCAGACATTGTCTCTCCATACACTCAAAAACATCATTCATGCCATCATTTATTATTAAGCATTTGGATTTCTGTCATTTTCATTCAATCACCACAATTTGAAAATGGATTTATTCAAATCTCATAAAATCTGCAGAAATATTGTAATTCTAAAAATAATGAAATGTAATCAATTAAAATGTATGAACATGGTTTGAATATGGTTGAAGTCAATTAGTTCAAATGTGTGAGATTGGTTTACATATCAAACTCAGGAAGTGGAATCGTTTCTAAACAGATACGTCAGAATTCTCGCCGCCATCTTGACAACCACCTCAGCGCAGCACGAGCGAGCACGAGACACTCGCACAAGGCTGATTACTGGTGAGTTCCATCCATACTCAACGTAGTTCATCTGACAGTTTTCAGTGTGAGTGCATGTTTTATTACTGCAGTTGATACTGTCTCACACATCATCTGCCTATCAAAACCAACCAGGACGCCACTGTTTGTACCTCATGTAATGTCAATAAATTACAATATAAATAAATGAATCCTCTCTGAATGTATATAATATATATTATAATTTTAATGATGGAAATAGTCAGTAGCAGTAGACTGAAGGTGTTTTTATGTAGGAAGGTGTGAAATATGCAGCCAGAGAGGTGAGCTTTAACATGGACTAAAAAGTGCCAGAGGATCATTTTCAATAATTCATATTTTTGACACTGCTATTCAGAAACTCAGTAATAGCCAGATGCTAATTTAGCCTGTACATGTGTTGCACATGGTGGATGCAAACCCAAACTCTGCTGCACAACCTGGACACCACCAAAAAAAAGAAAAGAAATAGTCAAAATGGTTCCTGTTGGGCTTATGATTTGATAAGTAAAAGGGTCATTATATTGTAGAATTACATGTTAAGTACAAATACATTGAGTGTCTGACTAGAACAGTTTGTGTTTTACAGGAACCTAATTCAACATCATTTGACATGAAGCTGAATGCCAGGGCAACCTCTGACATCTTGTAAGTATGTTGTAAACACATTGAGAACATGTGTAGTATAGTTTACCTGCAGATTGTTGAACTTGCACTTACAAAGCTCTTGTCATGTGTGAACTTGACTGTATTGGTGTGTGGGCTTTATGAGACTTCCCTGCAACAGCTTCATTTAAAGTTGTTTTTTCGAAGGGGAATTATCTGTAACTTCTGACCATCACATGTCTCTTTTCAGCCAATCACATGAGACTTTAGGGTATTTAGTTTTGTCTGTGCTCACAGATATGTGAATGTGGCCGTGTAAAGTGTGTGACATTTCATTATCTACTAGGTATGAGTTGCTAAAACATTTCAGGCTCAAACATTTCCTCCATGGCAGCAATCGCCGGTATCCGTGTGTATATGTAGATTGTCCGTGTACGTTCACAAGGTGGAAGAACCTTTTGAGTCACATATATCAAAAACACAGGAATCTAGAAACACCACATGTTCAGTGCACTACATTTTCTTGTCAGGCGTGTGGATGCCAAGAACTTTCAACAGAGAAGGACTATTTTAGTCCCGTAAATCAACATCTTAGGCAATATGAAACCATAACCTGTATGTTTGAAGGATGTACTTTCCAGACAAATATATATAGCACCTTCAACTCTCGTAAAATCATCGCCACAACCAAACCCCATAGGCAAAATCAGTCATTTTAATAACTACAGCACATCTGCTTTCCTTTCAGTACAGTTTGTGTTATTGTATGACTTTGGTGAATCTAAACTGTCCTTTTTAAAACACTGAAGTCACTATGGAGCAATGGAGGCGATGGAGTTTGGTTTGCTTGGATAGGGCAATATTTTATGATGTAAAGGCAGTTTCCTTTCAGTAAAGTCTGACGGTAAAGTAAAGTGGTGAAAATATTATAACGTACACTTAATCTAATATTGTTTGTTTTAGATGGACCTGTTTTTTAAGTGTCTGAAATATGTTGTGTTGCTGACCCTGTCCACAGCAGCTCATTTTCCGTTTTTGCATGTTCAAAGTGATAGTTCAGGTTCTTACCTATATAGTGACATTAGCTGCTACTTACTAGTTTAATAGATTCTCCAGTTTGACCCATCAGCTGCTTCCCTGTCTTAAAACACAGTGTTACTATTTCAAGTGTGGACACAGCTGAGAAAAGTTTTTGAAGGATGCACAACACATTTTTTGGGATTCATTGTCCAGGATCTTTTCCCAACCCTCTTGCTTGCTAACTGCTAACTACTTTGTTTCTGGAGCTCGACACAACAGAGCCCTCATCACTGTTTGTTATGACAACTTGTAGTTGAAATTGTAGCGTAGTGATACAGTGATGGTAAGAGTGTACTGGATTTCTATCTATGCTAAGTGTGAACTCTTACCATAGATAAGAACCCCAACTATCACTGTCATTAAATGAATGCTTCAGTTGTTGCTCAAATTTCAGTTTGCAAAACTGCATTTTTAGAAACTTTGAACATCACAGTTTGACCAGCACTGGGACGCAGCTCATTGTTCATGTTTTATCCAGCAGGATAGTGAACGTGCAGAGGCAGAGTCAGGGATTGCACAGACAACAATGGGCATCTATGCGATTCGAGTGGAGGCTGCCGGTCCTGAAGATGAGATGTATGCAGATGTTGGTGTTGTACTTGAAGGTGTGAAAGTTCTGCAAAACCTACAAAGTGTCACCTTTGCAAGTCTGATGGTTTTTGTTTCATAGATGTGCTGAACTTGCCGTACCCTACAGACCTCAAGTGCACGATTGAAGGGTTTAAGAAAATCCTGATGGACCTGGACCTGGACTTCACCAAAAATTCAAGTACTGAAAATTAAATTCAGTGACTGCATTTTGTACTAATAGATTATTATTTCCCTCTGGGAAAAACATGCAAACAAGCGGTTGATTTCTGCAAGTTTTGCCACTTACCAGAGTAAACTTGAATATTCTGTTTATATTCCTTTACTCAAGAAACATGTGAAAGTGGTAGAAAGCTCCTCAACAACTGAGCCTTGTTACAGTCTTCTGAATTATGGTCTCAGCAAATTTCAGAAAATGGATATCAGGGATTTCTTGAATTGGTAATGTGATGTAAGCAGTACAGTCACCATGGTTTACCTGTCTATCTCTAGTTCCACACAATTGTTCAGCACAGTTTGTAAGAGAGTTTCTTGTTGCTACAGAAAGGTCTGTTTATAATATACAGTATATTCTTAGTCATGCAACAAGCAGCAAAGTGTTTAAGGCCGACTGGCCTCACCTGAGCCTTCACAATGTTTTTGATTCCAATTTCAAGATTAGATTCTAGGAATTGTTATGCTTCTGAAATTACTAATCATAGTTCAGGGTTACCTTAAATTAGCCTTTAACTGTTTGCCTGTCTTTATAGGCATTTGTCTAAGTGGTCAACTGTGCCAAAATAAGTAAATATTTGAAAAGGGAGCACTTTCTTTGACCTCGTGCATGTAAGAACGGTATTTTCTTTTGTTTTTCTTTTTTGATTTGTTTTTTTAAATAGATTTTTAATATATTTGTTGTTCACATGTTTTGGTTGCTCTTTTTGTGGGTGTGTGCTGTATGTCAGTGTGTTATGTTGTTGAATGGAAATGGTGTAGTGTGATGTTGTTGTATGGCGACGTTTTGCTGCCTTTGACTTTCTGCAATACCCAAACTGGCCACATGCTCCACATAAATATTAAATTAATCAAATGTGAAGGTAATCTGACTGTTTTATGTTTTGTTTTTAATGTATTTTAGTTATTGTTTAAGGTGGGGGGTGGATTAGTAGCCATATATTCCTCCGTTCCCCATTGCTTCTATTCATCTGTTTAGCGTCGTCAGGTTAGGCTAACCTATTTTTGCTAACTCTGGAGCTAACCCCCATGCTGCAGCATTTATTAACTGACTGACACACTTTAGTCTGTACTGTAAAAAAGACGAGAGAAGGAGAGAGAGACAGCAGCAGTAGTCGAGCGAGCTAGAGAGTGAATGAAGACAGAGAGGGAGCGCTGGTAGCGAGACTGCCGGTGAATCAGATAAATAAACCGTTATTTTCTGATTGTTTCACAGCAGTTATGTTTCGGAGGACAAATAGACACGCCCACACCTCCACACCACCCTGCGGCTGAACGCCACAACGCCTGATTGGGTCTGAATCCGGCCTTACTGTTCACCTTTTCCTCTGCTCTGCTCACATTCACCGTCACTTTTCTGACAATCGCTCTCTCTCTTAAACACTCGCTCACGTACTGCCCTTGTCTTTAAAAGGAGCTACGCAACCTGCAGTTTCCATGGCAACGGCACAAGACGTTGACTCACGTTTCGAAACAGCGCTGCTCAGAGGCTCCCAAACACTATTGATTTCTGAATGAATCGATATTTGGCGTTATTTTTGGCATTTACTGTTATAGCAGAAACACTGTTCATAGTTTTCAAAATGATACATTGAAAATACATTGGGTTTATTAATTTAAAGTGCAATAATTTGATGCATTTTAAGTTAATTGGGGATATTGCATAAACATGGTTATTATTTCTTTTAAACACATTGGATTTATTAATAAGAATACATAACCTCTCATTCCTGCTTGTTTAATTTATGTTTTAATTATAAAAATGCTTCATGTTAAGTTTATTAGTTTGTATATGTCAAAACTATGCAATTTCAATGGATGGAAATTTTATATGCTATTGAAATACATAAGTCTTACATATTAGGCCTAAATATTTTTTGAGTGTACCTGAGAGTGTCCAGTCTCCAGCGTGGATCCTTCAGTCCAGCAGACAGCAGCTTCTGTCCTTTGTCTCCTGGATGATTGTAGCTCAAGTTCAGCTCTCTCAGATGGGAGGGTTTGGAGCTCAGAGCTGAGGCCAGAGAAGCACAGCCTTCCTCTGTGATCAGACATCCTGACAGACTGCAAACACATAAACAACACATGTCAGACAGTCTGAGAGTCCTGCTGTGTGCAGTCAGATACAACAACAAACTGTCTCCACACTAACTAACTAACTAAAAGATGAACTGAATCAGGGAGCTCCAGAAAGTTGAGCATCCAGCCAGATGGTAAAAGTCAGCAGATGAGGGATGATTCAGCAGCATGTTTTTAACAGCAGCATGAACCCCCTAGAGGGGTCATGACCCCCCCAGGAAGAAAATGTTTTAAATATCAGCCTTAAAATGTGGATTTACAGTCAATGTTAGCAGGAGGATAAAGAGAAAAACTCACCCTAGAATTAATGTAATCTGACTGCTACAGAAGTAACATAAGAGGGACATCAGTTCACTGCGCACAGCCAAGAGAGCAGAGCCGCGACCAAAAGTGGATTAAAGTGCATTAATCCACTAAACAATAAAGTTCATCACACAAAACTCAGTGTTTCTCAGGTTGTGCTGAACAATAGTCAGGAGACTCAGCAGCACAAATATTCCTGTTCTCTTTCTCTGTTTAGAGTCTTCAGGTTAGGCTAATGCACTGATGCTAACAATTGATGCTAACCTACTGATGCTAATATACTGATGGTAACCCATCAATGCTAACAATTTGTGCTAACATACTGATGTTAACCCACTGATGCTAACCCATTAACGCTAACACACTGATGTTAACTCACTGATGCTAACCCACTGATGGTAACCCATTAACGTTAACACACTGATGCTAACACACTGATGCTAACCCACTGATGGTAACCCATTAATGCTAACACACTGATGCTTACCCATTAACGCTAACACACTGATGCTAACACACTGATGCTAACCCACTGATGGTAACCCATTAATGCTAACACACTGATGCTGACCCATTAATGCTAACACACTGATGCTTACCCATTAACGCTAACACACTGATGCTAAGACACCGATGTTAACTCACTTATGCTAACCCACTGATGGTAACCCATTAATGCTAATAAACTGATGCTAACATACTGATGTTAACACCAAACAGCAACCTCCAGGGCTGAAAACTGAGGCCAATGCACAAGTGCCAAAAACCTGCATTCTATCTAACGGCCATCAGGGGGCGACTCCACTGGCTGCAAATAGATGTCCAACTGTATGGAAGTCTATGAGAAAATGACCCTACTTCTCTATTTATTTATTACCTCAGTAAACACTTTCCTGATGAGTGTGTGGTCTCATTCACGAGTATCAAGTCCTCTTCAATACAGCATCATGTTCATTTTGTAAATTATGGTCCCATTTAGAGTAAAATAGATGATAAAGCAGCATATGCTTCAGGGCGTGGCTACAATGTGATTGACAAGTCGCTACCACAGCAACAGCTTTGCTTACATAATATAATCATGGCGTATAGACGTAGCTGCTGCTATTTCACAGTGTGTTTTCAGTTCACTAAAGTTAACTGTAACATTGTGGTCGCCTAAAAACAGTCTTGTTCAGCATTTAGTTGTTATAAAACATCCATCAGTGAGTTGGATTATCAGTTTTTTCAGTGAGTACATTTTGTTATAATGGTTTTATGCCTGTTTTTCGCTAGCAAAAATTAGCATTAGCATTATCACTGTTAACCATAGATTGTAAATGCACCGTGCTAACCAAGCTAACAGCTAGCGCTATGGTCAGCCCCACCCCCTTGTCCAAATATGGTCACTTCTGGCTCCAAAAATCAAACATGGCGACGGTCAAATCCAAGATGGCGTTGGTCAAATCGCTACACTCGAGGCTTCAAAACGGGAGTTCACAAACCAATGGGTGACGTCACGTCTCTATGGTTAACACACTGATGTTAACCCTCTGAAGCTAACAGCTAACAGGAGGATAAAGAGAAAAACACCCTAGAATTAATGTAATCTGACTGTTACAGAAGTAATGTAAGAGGGACATTAGTTCACTGCACACAGCCAAGAGAGCAGAGCCGCGTCCAAAAGTGGATTAAAGTGCATTAATCCACTAAACAATAAAGTTCATCACACAAAACTCAGTGTTTCTCAGGTTGTGCTGAACAAAACTCGGGAGACTCAGCAGCACAAATATTCCTGTTCTCTGTTTCTCTGTTTAGAGTCTTCAGGTTAGGCTAACCCACTGATGCTAATGCACTGATGCTAACCCACTGATGCTAACAACTGATGCTAACCCACTGATGTTAACAATTGATGCTAACCAACTCATGCTAACCCACTGATGCTGACCTATTTATGCTAACACACTGATGCTAACATATTGATGTTAACCCAGTGAAGCTAACCCACTGATGCTGACCCATTAATGCTAACACACTGAAGCTAATACACTGATGCTAACACACCAATGTTAAACGTTAAATGTTGTCTTTATTGATCATTAATACAATCTATGATTGCAGGTGTAATAGTCTCCTCAGCCAGCTGGAATAAAATATGTGCACATATCTGCATCGGCAAAAATGAGTCAAAAAGTAATCGTGTTAAATAATCGTGATCTCAATATTGACAAAAATAATCGTGAGTATGATTTTTGCCATAATCGAGCAGCTCTAGTTCTTATATTAACATAGTGAGCTTCAATCTCAAATTTTCATTTCTTCACATCTTTATTTATTATAAAAACATCTTTCAAACTAAACAAATCCTAATTTGATAATAAAATATGAATATATTATAAAATGAATATGAATATATTTCACTCTAATAGGTTCTTCAAAGTCACCTGTGTAAAAGTTGTTTCTATGTTTGTTTTATTTTATTTCATCTTCTGTTGAGAATTTCAATGAGTTCCTTTAAAATAAGCTGTTGGAATATCCAAGGTCTTTACTCCTCAGTCTTTGGTCTGAAGAGTAAAACCTATCAATAATAATGACATCATAATCCTATCAGAAACATGGTGTAGAGGTGATGTACCCACACACTGCCCTCCCAGCTACAGAGAGATTATTGCCCCTTCCCACAAATGATCTACTGTTAGTCCAGCAGAGACTCAGGATGACTCATTATATGCTACAAGTCACATTTACACAATTTACTACAAATTCTCAACATCAGAAAATAAAAAGAGATCTTCTCCCTACACAGAAGGATATATATCTATGTGCTGTGAGTCCCCTTACTTCTCTGATGACATGTTTCCCTGCCTTGAGTCACAGATATGTCATTACCAGGGGCAGCAAATATAATAATCTGTGGTGATTTTAACGCCCGGACTGGTGCACAACCTGAAGTCACCAGTAGTCAAGGAGACAGTTTGATCAGCCAGCAAGCTCCTACTATTCACCTCCATCTGCCTCCTAGAAACAACTTTGACACTGTGATGAACAGTAATGGGAGGGAGCTGCTACAACAGTGCAGAAGCCTCAGTCTGTATATGGTCAACGGTCGGGTAAGAGGGGACTCTTTGGGAAGGTTCACTTATTGTTCAACTGCTGGCAACAGCACTGTAGATTATATGATCACAGACACGGACCCCTTCTCTTTCACTGCATTCACAGTCAAGCCCCAAACCCCTTTATCAGACCACAACCAAATCACCCTCTTCCTCAAACACAACAATATCACACACACAAAACCCAGCAAGCTGTTCAACATACCCAGGACATACAGATGGGCCCCAGACAGCACTGAGCAATACCAAGAGGCCAGCAATAGTGAGGAGATTACATTATTACTACAAGAGTTGATAGAATAGCCCTACCCTCCCACTACTGAAGGCATATCTGAGGCTGTCCACATTATAAATGACATCTTCAACACAACAGCAAATAAAGATCAATTCAAACTACGTACAAACAAAAGAAAAACAACAAAAAAGAACCACTGGTTTGACAAAGAATGTCAAAACCTGAAAAAACAAGTTAGAAACAAACAATCATATAAGCCTTCAGTATTGTGAAGCACTTAAGACATAAAAATACAACCAGAAGCAAAAAGATAAAGCATAGTGAGAAACAGCTGTGCCTACTTGAAGAGAGTATAGAGTCTAACTGGGACTTCTGGGACCAGTGGAACTCTGTCTGTCAGTCTGAGCCTGAGGAGCTGCTCATACAGGACCGAGACATATGGACTCAACATTTTCACACCTTATTTGGGCCAAAACCACCAGGAACTGACTTACAAACCAAACAAATACTGGAAAAACTACTAAATATGGAATTGATATTCAAAGACCACCAGAACCCCCTAGATTTCCCTGTTATTATCAACCATCTGAAAACAAACTGAAGACCCTCAAAAGCAAAAAAGCATGTGGGCCTGATGGGAGACTGAACCAAATGCTGAAATACAGCACAGAAAAATTCCACTTGTCTATTCTAAAATGATTCAACCTAATTGTGAGTGTGGGATATTTTGCTGAGAGTTGGAATAATGGTCTTATTACAGCTATATTTAAAAGTAGAGACAGATTTGAGCCTCAGAATTACAGAGGGATGTGTGTCAGCAGCTGTATGGGCAAGCTGCTCTGCAGCATCATCAACTCCCGCATTATTTAAATTTGAGACAGAGAGAGAGATTTGATTGAATTTGACAAGAGAGATTATATTATTAAATTCTCCAAATCAGTACAGTCAGTAAACTTTATGACATAATTAAATAAATGTATGTCAGTAATAAGTGTGGAGTAAAAACTACAGATCTCTTTGGTGAAGCGAGAGGCGTCTTTCAGGGCAACAGCTTGTCTCCGACTCTATTTAACATCTACATTAATGACTTAGCAGTGCTGTTGGAGCAGTCTGGAACCCCTGCTGGCCAAACCCTTCACAATAAGGAAGTTAAATTCCTGCTCTATGATGATGACCCACACAACAAGGACTACAGCAGCACCTGGACCTCCTGGAGCAGGACCGTCAGAACTGGGCCCTGACAGTCAACTTTAACAAATCTAAAAGCATCATCTTCCAAAAGAAGCTCAAATATCAATTCAAACTAGGGAACAGCATCCAGATCACAGCCTGTACTATGATTACCTGGAGCTCACAGTCAGTGCGTCAGGTAACTTTGGTCTGACGGTGAAACAACAAGCATGTAGAGCATTTTATGCAATAAGAATAAATAGACACACCAATTAGTATTTGGACAAAAATATTTGATAGTATAATCCAACCAATCGCTCTTTATGGCAGTGAAGTTTGGGGTCCCCTCAGTCATGAGGACTACATTAGATGGGACCAGCATCCCATAGAGACCCTGCATGCAGAATCCTGTAGATCCATATTAAACATCCAAATAAAAACACCAACCAATACACGCAGGGCAGAATTAGGCTGTTACACACTGATTATTAATATTAAAAAAACAACACTTACCAGTGTTCCCTCTAGGTTGAGTGGTCTGGCCTGGCGGGGTGTTTTTTTTTTTGGGGGGGGGGGGGGGGGGGGGCACCTACACATTTCTCTGTTTTCTATTTCTCTGTTTAGCATCGTCAGGCTAGGCTAACCCATTGTTGTTAACTTCGGAGCGAAGCCCCTTCACTTTTCCAGCAGTTGGGGAAACAACAGACGTGACTTTTCTTGGTCTTGACAAGCTGCAGCATTTATTAACTGACACACTGTCGTCTGTACATTTACTGCCAGACTGACAACTTCCTGTTAACCTTTTCCTCTGCTTCGCTCGCATTCAACCTTATTTTTCTGACATTCTCTCATTTAACCACTCACTTGTTTACGCTCTGCGCTATTCCTTAAACGGAGTTACGCTACCTGCAGTTTCCCAGGCAACAACACAGACGTTCACTCACGTTTCGAGACAGCGCTGTTCAGTGCTATTGATTTGTGAATGAATGGATATTTGGCGTTATTTTTGACATTTAATTTTTTTTTTGGCCTGGCGGGGGTTCTCATTGGCCTGGCGGCCCACCAAGACTGTACTATTAAAGAGGAAACACTGCTTACAATTTGGTTACATCTCAAATTGAGCCCCCAAGACACACTTAAATTTCAGGCACTACAAACCCAGAGCTGAACCCCAAAAAGAGTCCCTTCTGTCAGCTGGTCCTGAGACTGATCAATTACACCCAATACTGCTCAACCTCAGACCAGCACTGATCAATAACACCCAATACTGCTCAACCTCAGACCAGCACTGATCAATAACACCAAATACTGCTCAACCTCTGACCAGCACTGATCAATAACATTCAATACTGCTCAACCTCAGACCAGCACTGATCAATAACACCCAATACTGCTCAACCTCAGACCAGCACTGATCAATAACACCCAATACTGCTCAACCTCAGACCAGCACTGATCAATAACACCCAATACTGCTGTTGGGACTACATGTGGACCACAGTTTACCACATGTTTCAAGACTCCAAGAAACCTGAGCCCTGGGGGTTCGCACCCAAAGTGTGAAGCTCCACCCATGGATCCAGGTTATCAAAACTAGAGATTCCCCTCTTATCTCTCTCTTTTCTCCACGAGCTGCAGCAGGAGCAGCTCCTTGCTCTCTTTCACACCATCTCTGCTCTCTTGTGTGGCCTGCTCACAGCAGACACACACAGTCTTCTTTACGGCAGAAGACGCGAGAGCCTGCCTAAGACTCAGAAACTAAGTTTCCTTGTGCCAGCAGCTAATACACAAGTCTGCTGGCCAGTTTAACAAGTACAGGAGCCGCGAAATGGAGTTAGCTTGCCGCTAACTCTACACCAAGGAGTGACCTGGGCCCTCTGCACGACTGGAGTGCTGTCTGCCCAGCAACGCCTGCATCTTTCAGCTTCAGAGCCAAAGCCTTCTCAGCCTGACTCACCCACGGATTCACCGGCTACAAAGCAGGACACCACAAAGCATCTCTTCCTTCATGGACTGGTAACAACTGGGCATAGCCTAGCAACACAGTGAAGCATAGTACGGCTAAGCAAGAATGTTTAACTCAAACAATGTACTGTACATGTATTGATTTGGTTAAGGTTATACATTGAACTGTTGTTGTGATGTCCTTGTTGCCTATAGTCAGGTTACTGCATAGCCACACCGCTAGGTTAATGTTAGCATGCTTAACACATATTACATCCAGTAACTAGGCCTTGCATGCAACTAACCTCGTTTTAACCTGGCACCTTTAGTGTACACCAATTGGCCTTGAATAGAGAACCACACAGCTAAGAGGTTAAAACCTAGTTTGGCAAACTTTGGTTCAGGCAGCACATGTGGTTCAAGACACCACATGGTCTGGCCTTTTATCCCTGTAGTTCCCTTTATCAGCCAAAGTGTCGGCATGCCATGTGCTCAGTCACCAGGTGACTGCAGCCATCTTGCTATTGTCTTCCCTACACACACAGACACACACACACACACACACACACACACACACACACTCACACTTGTATATAGATACACTTAGCTAGATTAGTATTGTGTGTTGCTTTTACCCTTTTGTTAAATAAATGCTTTTGGATATACCTGTTGTCTGTTTTAATGTTGCACAAGAATGAGTTTTGCCAACCTCTGCTCTGTAAAGAACTCCAAATCCTTCAACCTTTACTAGCTATTGATATGGTGATTTTGCTTATAGTTATTCAAGTAATTATTAATCAAAGTCCCAAATTCATAGATTAGTACCCTTTGAGACTGAATTGGCTATCTTTTTCCCTGAGTCCAGGGTGGTGCCCCATTATTATTAATTCTTATTAATAATTTTATTGATTTTAATAATTAACAATTATCTTTGATAATCGTTAATTATTGCTGATAGCCAAACTTGTAGCCACGGCCCAACAAAATGGTGCCCCGCGTGAGACAGAGTATTGTTGGCAATTATTCATAATTGTGCAATATTAATTTCAGCATAATTTTGGCCAGTACCAAAATTCTGGAATCTAAAACCTTTAGACTATCCAAAAGTCTTTATATTTAACACGACCAGTCTGCCACAGGAGAAGATATCTAGCTGTACTTACAAACAAGTCAAGTGTTGGGAGAATTGATTTTTTCAAATCAATTTTAGCTAAAGCAATCGGTAACCCAAATCTTGAGTTGTTGATAACTACCACTTTAAGCCCTCGTAGTGTTAAACTAAGAGATTGCTATTGCTGCTAGCCACTCAGGTTGAACCTACTCTGTAGGAAGTGTAAGAATTTTGGTTCAGCATTTGAAAAGTACACATTCAATGCCATCCAGTCAAGCTGTCAGAATTAGTTGTTAATTCAAGTGCTCCCCTTGTTAATTAAACCACAGTGTGCCACCGGCGCTGTGACACATAGAGAGCTTGTACCTGGCTGTTACTGCCATGCATTCCAGACTGAGTAAGAAATAGAGCCTGTGAGATAGAGCCACAGTGTGCTACCAGCCCTGTGAAACTTAGAAGTTATCCTCTAGCTGTTACTGCCATGCATTCCAGCCTGAGTCAACTTTAAGAAACAATCCTCTGACTGTTACTGCCCTGCATCTCAGTTAGTGCATGTTGAAATCTGTTGTGCCCACTAGAGCCACCAGACGGTGCCGTAGCTACCCCTCCTCCACAGGAAGCTACTGCCCATAGTGTAGGCCACAACATTGTTTGGTTAGGCTAGTGTACTGCCCAAACTACACAACAAAGTGTCTGCCACACAACACCATAGCCAACCACATTGTCTTGTTTTACTAGTCAACTGTTAATCTAATCCTCCGCTCCAGATACAACAATGGAGAACCCCTGTGTAGAGCAGTTTATTTCTTCCCTAGCACAGAGCCTAGAACCTGGCTACCCAGAATTCATCAGCAGGTTGAATTTCAGTGAGTGCAGGAAAGAGATAGACTCGCTACTCAAGGACAGGAATGATGCACAGACCGCATCCAAAGACCCATTGTTATGCTTGCTTCTGAACTTCCACAGGCAAACCAGCCTTGCCTGTCAGAGCAAAGCAGCCCTAGAAAAGGAGGTAGATTTCCTCAGAGCGCAAAATGCTTGCCTCCTCCACGAGGTTCAGATGGCCAATAAGAAAGCCATGTAGAAGACCTGCACTCAGCAGAGTTAAATCTCTGCTCACACAAGGAGGAATTGTTAAGGCTTAGGTCAGAACGTCCTGCCCCACTACAGTCTTTCAGCCAATGTGATTCCGGTTATTCCGATTCACACTCCTCCCATAATGAAATGTTAACTCCCTCTCCACTCAGAAGATTGGAACAATTCCCAACTGACCCTAAGTTCTTGGGAATGAAGTCAGCTTCTCAACCTCCACTGACAGACAGAGCTAACAGCTACCTGAGTTCCCATCTCTCTGAAACAGACACTGAAGAGACATGTAGTTTATCCTCTAGAAGATATTCTGCCCAGTGTTTTTCTCAGCCACTGATACATGACACATTCATCCGTGCTCATCCTTCCGAAGGGGGGACTAGATCATCCCAAAACTGCTCAGCCTCTCCTCAGCACTATCAGGAAAGTGATAACAGTTGTTCAGCCCCTGCCCTTCAACCAGAGAGAACTGTAGTACGTGATGCACATGTCCATGATAGTGCTAGTTTAGTCTTGTCTTCACCAGAAATGACTTCACAGTGTCCCCGCCTTAAAGTGCTTGAGCTTATAGCTAAGGACATTGATCATTTTGACCCAGACAGCTGTAATCACCACATTGAAGATTACTTTAGAGAACTAGAATACAATCTAGTTGACCTGCCCCATGCAACCCAAAGTGAGAAAGTTAAACTTGTGTGGAAAACCAGCTCTAAAGCTGTACACAAGTTTATACAATCACAACCTTCCAGAGTCAGAAATGACTACCAAGAGCTCCGTCAAGCACTAGTAGAAGAATTCTCTTTTACTGCTGACAAGACCACATCAATGGTTGCAGCCCTCCAAGTTAAACATTCCCGTCGTGAGCATCCCAGGGATTATTACCAACGTTTGAGGCATGCGTACTTCCAGGGCAAGAATGCACCAGGCTTAGAAGAAAACCCCACCTTCAAGTCCATATTCTTGCAGAACCTTCATCCATGCGTACGCACTCACGTTGTACTTATGACGCACCAAGGTAACCCCTCACTGCGTGAGATAAGAAAGATGACACAGGTGGCTTGGGAAACTGCTGTCACTTCCAAAGCAGGAGGGAAAACAATTGAGCCTACCAGCTCAAACACTGAAGCGTCATACAGGTCTGCTGCCTCAAAAGACCCTCTTAACAGTCCAAAGGGGGGTGACAAAAGGCAGCATAGGGACACTGAGCGTAAGCGCCATGTCCACCAACTGCGTCGAGATAGGCATTCACACAGTAGAAGCTTTAGAAGGCCATACGCAGAGATTCTGGCCCAGAAGTGTGACCAGACAATGGACAGATCAGAGGATGACCACAGCATCTCTGACCACAGTTCAGTACATGGTCACCATCTATCAGACAGTGACAGTGCCTCTGAATGTCTCTCTCCCTCTGGCTACACGGAGCGTTACAGCTCTGAGCCACAAGTTAGAAACTTAAGGCACACGAGCTCTAGAGCTTGCTTCTCACAATTCTAGACAGCAACACAGTCCACCCCTGTACTGACAGTAAGACAGATACCAGTGCCTTACCTTTCCTGCAGTTACATAGATACACTTGGGTTTGTTAGCAACAGTAGCAACCTCAGTTATTCCAAACTCAGTAATAGCCAGACAGCCTGCTATTAGTTGAGGAAAGCCTAAATTCTGATTCAGCTCAGACACCACTGTCCTACTTTGCAAGTACAATTGGATCAACTCCTTGGTAGTATTTTGTCAATAGGATCACTTTGCAAAACACTAGCTTAGGACACTCCATTATGTACTTTCAGAAGTAGTTATACACATGTCTTCATCCATCACAAGTTTAGGACATAGTGCCAAACAAACAATGATACAGCCATTAGGACTTTGGGGTTTTGGAAATATGATGACATCCTTCTGCAGCTACACTTGCCTGAAGGACAAAATTGTAAAGTCTGCCAAGATCAGACTGAGTACTACATTGAGTAGTCAGTATTGTCATCAGATCCAATGAGTGAAACAACAAACACTCTTGGACACTCCAGAAATGGCTTTATCATTTTAGGTGCTGCTTTCTCACCTTAACAAAGTTACACCACTAACATGCCTGTTCTCACTGACCCAAAGAGTAATGAGAAACCCAGGTTATGTTATTTAGGACTATGCCTTTGTTGTTGTCTATCATGCTTTTGTTTTGTAACTCTGACTGTTCTTGCTTAGCCAAGATAGATAGTGTTAACCACTGCCCAGATGTTACAAACTTGAATGAACGGACAAATTAACTCTTTCAACTGTGGACCATACAGTACATGTATGTTTGTGCTCCCAGGATCACACATCAGGTGCAATCCTAGGACCAAAGGGGGGATGTTGGGACTACATGTGGACCACAGTTTACCACATGTTTCAAGACTCCAAGAAACCTGAGCCCTGGGGGTTCGCACCCAAAGTGTGAAGCTCCACCCATGGATCCAGGTTATCAAAACTAGAGATTCCTCTCTTATCTTTCTCTTCTCTCCACGAGCTGCAGCAGGAGCAGCTCCTTGCTCTCTTTCACACCTCCAGCAGCTGCTGGAGCAGCTCTCTGCTCTCTTGTGTGGCCTGCTCACAGCAGACACACACTTTCTTCTTTACGGCAGAAGACGCAAGAGCCTGCCTAAGACTCAGAAACTAAGTTTCCTTGTGCCAGCAGCTAACACACAAGTCTGCTGGCCAGTTTAACAAGTACAGGAGCCGCGAAATGGAGTTAGCTTGCCGCTAACTCTACACAAAGGAGTGACCTGGGCCCTCTGCACGACTGGAGTGCTCTCTCCCCAGCAACGCCTGCATCTTTCAGCTTCAGAGCCAAAGCCTTCTCAGCCTAATTCACCAACGGATTCACCAGCTACAAAGCAGGACACCACAAAGCATCTCTTCCTTCATGGACTGGTAACAACTAGGCATAGCCTAGCAACACAGTGAAGCATAGTACGGCTAAGCAAGAATGTTTAACTCAAACAATGTACTGTACGTGTATTGATTTGGTTAAGGTTATACATTGAACTGTTGTTGTGATGTCCTTGTTGCCTATAGTCAGGTTACTGCATAGCCACACCGCTAGGTTAATGTTAGCATGCTTAACACATGTTACATCCAGTAACTAGGCCTTGCATGCAACTAACCTCGTTTTAACCTGGCACCTTTAGCATACACCAATTGGCCTTGAATAGAGAACCACACAGTTAAGAGGTTAAAACCTAGTTTGGCAAACTTTGGTTCAGGCAGCACATGTGGTTCAAGACACCACATGGTCTGGCCTTTCATCTCTGTAGTTCCCTTTATCAGCCAAATTGTCGGCATGCCATGTGCTCAGTCACCAGGTGACTGCAGCCATCTTGCTATTGTCTTCCCTACACACACACACACACACACACACACACACACACACACACACACACACACACACACACACTCACACTTGTATATAGGTATACTTAGCTAGATTAGTATTGTGTGTTGCTTTTACCCTTTTGTTAAATAAATGCTTTTGGATATACCTGTTGTCTGTTTTAATGTTGCACAAGAATGAGTTTTGCCAACCCCTGCTCTGTGAAGAACTCCAAATCCTTCAACCTTAACTAGCTATTGATATGGTGATTTTGTTTATAGTTATTAAATTAATTATTAATCAAAGTCCCAAATTCATAGATTAGTACACTTTGAGACTGAATTGGCTATCTTTTTCCCTGAGTCCAGGGTGGTGCCCCGTTATTATTAATTCTTATTAATAATTTTATTGATTTTAATAATTAACAATTATCTTTGATAATCGTTAATTATTGCTGATAGCCAAACTTGTAGCCACGGCCCAACACTGCTCAACCTCAGACCAGCACTGATCAATAACACCAAATATAATAACATCAGAGTGGGGAACTTTGCAAACTTTACGAAGTCAGACGACAGTAAAAAGCAACAGATTCTATCAAACATGCAGCAAACTGAGGAAACATCACTGAATGTGACAAACAATCATCCTGACAGTCTATTGTACATGTGGTTTAGGGCTGTGTGACATGATATATATCGTGATGAGAGAAAAATGTCTCTATTGTTTATATCGTTGTGACACTAATCAGACTCTTTACGGCAATATTTTCCATCATTTGGAGTCTGTCCATCTTTTGCACAGATTACATTGATGAATTACTCTTCTTGGCTTTTTACTTGCAAAGCTTTTATTGCACTTACAGTAACGTAACGAGTTCAGTTGTCGTTAACTCTCCTCTGCTGTGCTTTACACATGGAGGGCTAAGCCCCGCCCACGCCGAGAAAGCACAGAGAAGCAGCAAGACGGCGACTATAAATGACAGCAAAACGCAGTAAAGACTGTCTTTATTTATGTGATTTACCAGATGTATGTGCACTTGTTTAATTTAAGCTCAGTCTGAGAGTCTCTGCTGAGGTTTGCTGTTATTTATGGTTGCGTTACTATGATTCACCGCGGCGGGGCTGAACCCTCCATGTGTGAACTTTAGAACTCGAGTTGAAAACTGCACTTGTTACGTTTCTGTAAGTACAATAAAAGCTTCAGAAGTAAAAAGCCAAGAAGAGTAATTTAATTTAATCTGTGTAAAGGATGGACAGATCGCCCGGCCCTACATATAGTTATTTTATCTGTTCCATTATTATTATTGTGGATGTCATGTTATTGTTGTATTTCCTTAATTTAACATTGCAATTTTACATCGTCCTGCCAATGCAAACACTGTTCAGTAAATGTGACTATATAGTAGAGCAGGGCTGGGCGATAAGACCAAAATCTTATATCCCATCATAGCACATTTTAATTCAATGAATAAATAGTTGGTCATTGCCTTTTACACAGCATGCCAGTGTTCCACATTCAGAGGTGAAAGGTGAAAAGTTTGTAGCCCTGATAAATGTTCATAATGCTTAATAACAATAATCAGAACACATTACAAAGCATTTTATTAAGATTTATAAGGTCAAGTATCATATCAATCATTTTATAAAGTGTTATAATCACTTATCACTCACCAAGTTGTTTAATGACTCACTTTTGTTGATCAAACATTGATATAAAAGTAAAATAGAAATAGAAATAGTTTCAGGTTTTATCTATAATTTGAGTGTTTAGTGAGTTTTTTGGGGAAACATTAGTGAAATGTAAATGTTCATCATTCAGTTGTTCATTGTCAGACTGGAAACTCAGTTCATTGTCTGTTATGACTCGTTAAACTAATTAATTAGTTTTACAACGTGTTGTATTGTTCTTGCAAAGATTTTAATGATATTTTTTCACTTTATTAAAGCAAAAAATGAGCACTTATAGTAACTTATAAGCAGCTTGTAATGTATTATATCTGTCTATTCCTCAGGAATTACATTACTTCACTTAAAGCATCCAATGACCAGTTAGAGTCACTTATAACCATTTTAATGCATTATAACAGTGATTATTGATGCATTATAAAATGATTATAATGTATTACAGCTATGAGAATTATAATACACTATGATCCTTGTAAAACATGTCAGTGAGTGACCAGCAGTTATGAAGAATTATGATTCTTGACCTTATAAGTCATTATAAAATGCTTTATAATGTGTTATGATTATTGTTATGAAGAATTAGAAATATTTATGAGTGTTTATAACTATAATTATACAGTGTTATAAGCAGATTATAACACATTATAAGTATGTTTATAATGCATTATAGACATGGGTACATTTCAGATGAATGCACATATCAGGCCTTTTACATGTTATAGTACATACACATTAGCTTTTAAGCCCATTTCAAATAAGCACAAACTGCCTTACGTGCTTTCCCAGCGCTACAACAGCAGCTTAGCATGTAGCACTTAGCCTAGCTTCTAGAATGTAATTAAGCCTACAGTGGTTAGCGGCTAAAAAGCTGCATCAGCTATATTCTCATCACATCAAACAAACATTAAATCCTGACTGGCTTTTTGCTTCACCATACCTTTCAAGGTAAACTAACACACCATTTAATGATTTTGGAACAAAACCTTAATGTTAACCAGCTAACCTCGGGTGGCTAACTCACCAGGATAATCCATTAATTTGGAGGGAAACGCCCGCCGGAGTCCCGAAGATTCTTTTTCCACAGCCGCTCTGCAGCTTAGCAGTTTTCTCTCTCTGGCAACACGCCAGCTCCACTCGGTCTCAATTTATTTAAATCTGACATTAAAACGTCTTATTTTACTCTTTCCAAACTAACTCATTTTAGCCAAACACCCGTCTGAGTAGCTGCGCTGCAGTAACTGAAGGGAGACTAGAAACTTCTCTGTACGCAACCGCCTAGCTAGCATCTACTGCTAGCATCTACTGCTAGTGTCTACTGCTAGCCTGCATGTGAGGCGTTTAGGGAACATCGGTAAATTGTAGCGTCTACCATCAGCCTGCATGTTGAGCATTTAGGGAAGATTGGTAAATTGTAGTTTCTACTGACTGCAGTCTGCATCATCTGCATCCAAGCAGCAACCTTCGGAGCTGAAAAATGAAGCTAATGCAGAAGTGCCAAAAACCTTCATTCTATCCAATGGCCAATAGGGGGTGACTCCACCGGCTGCAAAAAATAGACAATAAAAAAGAGTATGCTTTAGAGCAGCGATTCTCAACTGGTGGGTCGCGACCCAAAAGTGGGTAAAAAATAAATAAATTTTTAAAAAATATAAAAATTAATTAACGCTCATCTGATTTTGTACTCGTCTTTTATCTTGAAAAAAAAGAGACAGAGAGAGGCACACGTCAGACGCGCGCAGCATTCTCGTTGCCATGGTAACCACCATTCGTTTGCCGGTTACCCTTCTCTTTAAATTTGTGATGATGTTCGGAGGCAAATATAACCCGGAGTATTTGAAATGTGGCTTTTCGTTCATTGAGGACAAACACGGACAGAAACCCCAGTGTGTTATTTGTAATGAAGTGCTGGCACATGAGAGCATGAAACCATCCAAACTAATGCGACATTTACAAATGAAACATCCCGCATGTAAAGACAAGCCGGTGGAGTTTTTTCAAAGACGACTTCATGAGCTGAAGGTATCACAGAAGTGTCTGACAGCATCTTGCTCCAAACAAGAACAAGCGCTCCGGGCGTCTTACCACGTAGCTCACCGTGTTGCGAAGGCCAAGAAACCCCACACAATAGCCGAAGAGCTTATTTTACCCGCTGCCATGGGCATGGTAAGAGAGGTGCTGGATCAATCAGTGGCAGACAAGCTTAAAACCATACCCCTGTTCAATGATACTATAGCTCGGCGTATTGAAGACATGTCTGGTAACATAAAACAACAGACCACAGCTCGCGTCCAGGCAAGCCCTTACTACGCATTACAGATGGATGAATCCACGGATATAGCTCACCATGCCATTTTACTGGTTTATGTGAGACGTGTGGGACGGTGATTTGCAGGAACAATTTCTCTGCAGCAGAGAACTTCCTACCACTCCGCGAACTTGTATTTGAGCTCAGTAACAATGACCGGGAAACATTCAGGTGTGGTGAAACAAATTCTGATGAGGGCACCTAATGCGACTTGGAATCACTGGTTTTTGCACCGAGAGGCACTGGCGGCTAAGAATATGGTTCCTGTGCTTGATGAAGCTTTGCAAGATGTCATCAAAGTGGTGAACCACATAAAACGGAGTGTGAAGAACAGCTGCTGCTTTTCAAATCTGTGTAAAGATTTGGGCTCTGAACATATGCAGGTGTATCACCCCGAAGTGCGCTGGCTGAAAACAGAAATCACCACATATGAGAATATGAGAATAACTCCTCATATGCTGAACTGTTTGACAACGACACCTGGCTCGTATTTGTTGCATATCTGGCTGATATTTTGAGCACCTCAACACGTTAAATGTGTCTTTGCAGGGGAAAGGACACAACATTTTTGAAGAGTCAGACAAAATTGTTGCGTTCAAGAAAAAGATCACACTGTGGGTGAATCATTTATCCAAAGACAGACTGGACACGTTTCCAAACCTTTGCCAGGAAGCACAGCAGCTGGACACCACGGCCAAAAATGACTTGAAAAAAACGATCAAGGTGCATGTCAATAAACGTCAAGTTCGGTTTGACGACTACTTCCCAGAGAGACGTGGAGACAACGTTAATGTCTGGATACGCAACCCTTTCAACGTCAACATGGAAAGCGTCATGTTGCAGAGCAACGAAGAACATCAGCTGGTGGAGCTGTCATGTGACCAGACGCTGAAAAAGAGATTCTGCGACGTAAACCTTTCCCACTTCTGGTGCAGCGATGTGATGGCTGAGTATCCATCTCTCGCCACTCTTGCAGTCAAAACAATCCTACCATTCAGCACAACCTATCTTTGTGAAAGTGGCTTTTCTACCTTGGTCCAGCTCAAGTCAAAGCAGAGAAACAGGTTGAACACTGAGCATGATCTGAGAGTAACTCTGTCTGCTGTCACTCCAGACTTTGAAACTCTGATCAAAAGTAAAGTACATGCCCAACTGTCTCACTGACTTCCACAAAAGACAGGTTAGGTGAAAGCATCTTGTTTTGTAGCCTTATTTATTTTATGCAGTTTTGATATTTAAATTTATTGTAGTAACTTTTATACATGCAGTTGGCATGGTCCTCCTCAGTTTCTTACTAATGTACTCTGAACGCAGAGATATACAGAGAAGTGAAATATCTAATTTTGTGGCCTTATTTATTTTGTGCAGTTTTGATATTTAATTTTATTGCAGTAACTTTTATACATGTAGTTGTCATGTTCCTGCTCAGTTTCTTAAAAAAAAAGGTCTTAAATTAACTTTGCATGCATATGTATGTTTTAATGTGTTTTTGAAGGTTATTTTTCAAAAATAAATTTGTTTGGTTTGTATTCTATAAAAGTGGGTCGCGACTTAATGACCATGGGAAAATGTGGGTCCCGGGCTGAGACCAGTTGAGAGAGTTGCTTTAGAGCATGGCTACGTTGTGATTGACAAGTCGCTGCCATGGTGACAACATTGCTTAAGTAACGTAAACATTGCGTATAGGCGTAGCTGCTGCTATTTCACAGTGTGTTTTCAGTTCATTAAAGTTAATTGTCACCTAAAAATAGGTCTTGTTCTGTGTTTTTTGTAATAAAAGACCCATCAATGAATCAGATGATCAGTTTTTCCACTGAGTGCGTTTTGTTTTAACGGTCTTAGGCCTGTTTTTCGCTAGCGAAAATTAGCATTAACATTATGACTGTTAACCATAGATTATAAATGCACCATGCTAACCAAGCTAGCAGCTAGCGCTATGGTCAGCTCCACCCTCTCTTCCAAATATGGTCACTTCTGGTTCCAAAAATCAAACATGGCAACGGCCAAATCCAAGATGGTGATGGTCAAATTGCTACACTCGAGGCTTCAAAATGGCAGTTCGCGAACCGTGACTACATCCATATTTTTTACAGTCAATGTCTGCATCATGAGGCATTTAGGGGACATCTGTAATTTGTTTCTACAGAAAATAACCTTGGTTACATAAATATACAGTAAATTCAAGAAAAATATTTCCAAAATATTTGCAGAAATGAGGGATATTAGTAGTAGTAGTATATTGGCGAAGAAAGAAAAAAGTCACCTACATTTGCCTTATCCACTAGGTGTAAGTATAGGGGTGTACAGGTACATGTATTTGTCCTGAACTGTTGTGATACATATGTTCCGGTTCGGTGCATGCAGGCATATGAAGTACGCTCCGTGACTCAAACAATTACTGAACAGAAAGACGATAAAAACATTTGATTTCTGATGTGGTCAGACAGACCGTTGTAAGAAACAGCTCTGAGAAAGAGTGGAAACCGCTTGTATGGATCAAAAAAGTTGGGACAGAATCATTCCAATACAAATGCCGTTTAAACAATTCTCTGATAGAAAATCAAGTAGTCTGCTTACAGTGTGCATTTAAGCAATATTGCAATATAAGTAATATTGCAATTATACATCAGTTAAAAACTGTTGTATAACAACAACAAAAAAAGATATAAATTGATCATATTATGCGTACCTGGAAAACAATCAGTTACGTCTGTAGACTCCTACATAATGAAACTAGTTTACTACTCCAGCAAGTAGGCCGACCCTTAGTAACGACCTAGCAACAGAGACGATTTCTAGTCCCTGCTGAGTCAGCCAGCCAACTTGAGCTAACGCTTTCTGGAGACTGTGGGATTTTCCAAACTAAGTAAATGCCACATATATAAACACAAAACTGCTTTGCTAGCTTAATCTTGTTGTAACTAAGACATACGCTGAAAAAAAAATTTTTTTCCATGTTGGGTAACGATAGAGTAGAGGACGGTTCAGGTTTTTCAGTGTGCGTGAGGGTGTGTAACTTGTTCCACAGTCTCAGAGTTCAATCCACTCGTAAAGGGTCTGTTTTGTTTTCCCCACAACCCCTAATCAGTTCAGTTCAATCCAGTTTCACAAACATAAAAGACTACTCAAAACTCCGTTCTGGGTTTTCACCGCAGATCCCCCCACCAAAACAAAACAAACCAAAGACGCTAACAGAGCAACACAGTACATAAAATAAGCACATCAGAAACGTCAGATAGGTCGGACCATGGTGTTTAACTATATATGTATATATTCAAACTTTACAGTTGTGGCTGAAAATGACAACAGAAATAAACAAATTTGCCAAGTTCACATATCACCGCAATTCACATCAACCACCAGTCGTCTACCCAGAAGTGACAGTTGTTGTTAGCGTGACGTCATGGTTTATAGTTCTAATGAATGGCGGAGTAATATTTTTAGTGAGAGGCTTTTTTCATTTGAACGCGGCTAGGTGTGCTGTCATGCTGATTTGAGCTCGTTCTAAATGTCTAGTTGACCAATCAGATTGCTTGGTCGAAACTATCTGTTGTATAATTTGGGTCTTTTCATACATGAAAACATATGGAAAAAAAAACATTTGAAACTATGTTAATTCTATTTTCTTTTTACCTTACTCCCATAGTACACGTATGATATTTATGAAATAATTTTTAAATTATTTGTATGAAACAAATATTCATAAAAAAAACACTATTTGTGCTTTGCTGAATAATGTATTTGTATTCGGGCACATTCCTAGTGTGGAGGTGCGGGATGGGTGTGTTTGTAACTGCCGTGAAACAATTAGAAAGTAATGTTTTCTTCCTCTCATTCACCAGCTTTCTCACTACCACTGCTCACTCTCCTAATCCACTTTCTAACTCACTCAACCACTGCTTCTCTCTCTCATCTTTTTTAAAATGAGTCCGGAAGCCGTCAGCAAAGCCTAACTTTAGTTTTAACGTTATCAAATGAAGAGAAATGTCCTCCCCTCTACCTAGTAATGTTTCTGTCTTCCCTCATGACAAGGTTGTACAGCATTACAGGTTGTGTTTCTCCAAAAGTCAATTCTGGTTCAACTTTCTCGCTGCTGTGCACCTGCCCTCACCTGTCCACCCCAGCAGCCTAAACGCACAACGCTACCAGCTGGTGACCTGAGGCTGGTGATGTGTGCACAATGAAATCATGACAGGAAAAAGAAAAGGAAAGAGTAATTTTCTCTCAACAATAAACATCGTCTCCTTGAACTTTGTGACAAACTGCCAAAAATGAGCAAATGAGATGCAGCAGCAAAACAACAAGCATTTAAACAGCTGTACTGTATCTTGAAACAGACAATGAAATTCAGTAAATAGCGAAGCTGCTCATTTCATTACTTTATATTCATGTAATAAATAAACAAATGTCAATTACATGATAATCTGTATGAGAAATTAAGAAAAAGAAAAGAAAATCAGTTATAATCATCCACTTATAGTGATCAGTTTGACCCGGATGGAAGTGATAACTATAAACGATTTCCACTGTACCATGAAATTTGTGGACCTGTAAAATGAAATGTTATCGAAATCTGAAAAATCATCTTAGGTATCAATTAATTCAACAACAAAATCAAAAGAAAACAATAAAAATCTGCATGGAAAGTAATTCTCTCTACTATCCTCTAATAGTCCTTCAGATTTTAAATGTTTATCTGTTGAAAGGGTTGATGAATCCTGACCTGAGATTTTCCAGTGTGCAGTGTTGACTCTTCAGTCCAGCAGACAGCTGCTTCACTCCGGAATCCTGCAGGTTATTGTTACTGAGATCAAGCTCTCTCAGACTAGAGGACTGGGAGCTGAGAACTGAGGACAGAGCTGCACAGCTTCTCTCTGAGAGGCCACAGCCACTCAGCCTGGAGAGGAAATAATGAACATGAAGATGATGCTGGATATAAATTCTCCTCTCAGCACTAGTTAAAATCTTTGCTGTTATATTCTATACATGTTGGAGATGTGGCAGTTAAATATGACAGAATCAGTGATACACAGACATGTTATGATCTAAATCACTTGGTATCAAAGCAATGATCAGTTTCTCTATCTCAGCCAGAATTCATATATCTGTGTTGTAAAATATATGAAGCTGAATCAAAGAAGATAAATTGGAAAATTCAAACATTTTGTTTCCTGTGAAAAATAAAATCCTGGTGGAAAACTTCTGCCAATCAGAACTTTGGACTTTTGGTGATGCTGGATATAAATTCAACTCTCAGCACTGGTTAAAATCTTTGCTGTTCTATTCTAAACATGTTGGAGATGTGACAGTTTCATGATGAACAGACATGTAATGATATAAATCACATGGTATTGTTGGGCCGTGGCTACAAGTTTGGCTATCAGCAATAATTAATGATTATCAAAGATAATTGTTAATTATTAAAATCAATAAAATTATTAATAAGAATTAATAATAACGGGGCACCACCCTGGACTCAGGGAAAAAGATAGCCAATTCAGTCTCAAAGGGTACTAATCTATGAATTTGGGACTTTGATTAATAATTACTTGAATAACTATAAGCAAAATCACCATATCAATAGCTAGTAAAGGTTGAAGGATTTGGAGTTCTTTACAGAGCAGAGGTTGGCAAAACTCATTCTTGTGCAACATTAAAACAGACAACAGGTATATCCAAAAGCATTTATTTAACAAAAGGGTAAAAGCAACACACAATACTAATCTAGCTAAGTGTACCTATATACAAGTGTGAGTGTGTGTGTGTGTGTGTGTGTGTGTGTGTGTGTGTGTGTCTGTGTGTGTAGGGAAGACAATAGCAAGATGGCTGCAGTCACCTGGTGACTGAGCACATGGCATGCCGACACTTTGGCTGATAAAGGGAACTACAGGGATAAAAGGCCAGACCATGTGGTGTCTTGAACCACATGTGCTGCCTGAACCAAAGTTTGCCAAACTAGGTTTTAACCTCTTAGCTGTGTGGTTCTCTATTCAAGGCCAATTGGTGTACGCTAAAGGTGCCAGGTTAAAACGAGGTTAGTTGCATGCAAGGCCTAGTTACTGGATGTAACATGTGTTAAGCATGCTAACATTAACCTAGCGGTGTGGCTATGCAGTAACCTGACTATAGGCAACAAGGACATCACAACAACAGTTCAATGTATAACCTTAACCAAATCAATACACGTACAGTACATTGTTTGAGTTAAACATTCTTGCTTAGCCGTACTATGCTTCACTGTGTTGCTAGGCTATGCCCAGTTGTTACCAGTCCATGAAGGAAGAGATGCTTTGTGGTGTCCTGCTTTGTAGCCGGTGAATCCGTGGGTGAGTCAGGCTGAGAAGGCTTTGGCTCTGAAGCTGAAAGATGCAGGCGTTGCTGGGCAGACAGCACTCCAGTCGTGCAGAGGGCCCAGGTCACTCCTTGGTGTAGAGTTAGCGGCAAGCTAACTCCATTTCGCGGCTCCTGTACTTGTTAAACTGGCCAGCAGACTTGTGTATTAGCTGCTGGCACAAGGAAACTTAGTTTCTGAGTCTTAGGCAGGCTCTCGCGTCTTCTGCCGTAAAGAAGACTGTGTGTGTCTGCTGTGAGCAGGCCACACAAGAGAGCAGAGATGGTGTGAAAGAGAGCAAGGAGCTGCTCCTGCTGCAGCTCGTGGAGAAAAGAGAGAGATAAGAGGGGAATCTCTAGTTTTGATAACCTGGATCCATGGGTGGAGCTTCACACTTCACACACGAACCCCCAGGGCTCAGGTTTCTTGGAGTCTTGAGACATGTGGTAAACTGTGGTCCACATGTAGTCCCAACATCCCCCCTTTGGTCCTAGGATTGCACCTGATGTGTGATCCTGGGAGCACAAACATACATGTACTGTATGGTCCACAGTTGAGTTCAAGAGTTCATTTGTCAGTTCATTCAAGTTTGTAACATCTGGGCAGTGGTTAACACTATCTATCTTGGCTAAGCAAGAACAGTCAGAATTACAAAACAAAAGCATGATAGACAACAACAAAGGCATAGTCCTAAATAACATAACCTGGGTTTCTCATTACTCTTTGGGTTAGTGAGAACAGGAATGTTAGTGGTGTAACTTTGTTAAGGTGAGATGCAGAGAGAGTGGCACCTAAAATGATAAAGCCATTTCTGGAGTGTCCAAGAGTGTTTGTTGTTTCACTCATTGGATCTGATGACAATACTGACTACTCAATGTAGTACTCAGTCTGATCTTGGCAGACTTTACAATTTTGTCCTTCAGGCAAGTGTAGCTGCAGAAGGATGTCATCATATTTCCAAAAATCCCAAAGTCCTAATGGCTGTATCATTGTTTGTTTGGCACTATGTCCTAAACTTGTGATGGATGAAGACATGTGTATGACTACTTCTGAAAGTACCTAATCAAGTGTCCTAAGCTAGTGTTTTGCAAAGTGATCCTATTGACAAAATACTACCAAGGAGTTGATCCAATTGTACTTGCAAAGTAGGACAGTGGTGTCTGAGCTGAATCAGAATTTAGGCTTTCCTCAACTAATAGCAGGCTGTCTGGCTATTACTGAGTTTAGAATAACTGAGGTTGCTACTGTTGCCAACGAACCCAAGTTTACCTATGTAACTGCAGGAAAGGTAAGGCACTGGTATCTGTCTTACTGTCAGTACAGGGGTGGACTGTGTTGCTGTCTAGAATTGTGAGAAGCAAGCTCTAGAGCTCGTGTGCCTTAAGTTTCTAACTTGTGGCTCAGGGCTGTAACGCTCCGTGTAGCCAGAGGGAGAGAGACATTCAGAGGCACTGTCACTGTCTGATAGATGGTGACCATGTACTGAACTGTGGTCAGAGATGCTGTGGTCATCATCTGATCTGTCCATTGTCTGGTCACACTTCTGGGCCAGAATCTCTGCGTATGGCCTTCTAAAGCTTCTACTGTGTGAATGCCTATCTCGACGCAGTTGGTGGACATGGCGCTTACGCTCAGTGTCCCTATGCTGCCTTTTGTCACCCCCCTTTGGACTGTTCTGAGGGTGATCTTTTGAGGCAGCAGACCTGTATGACGCTTCAGTGTTTGAGCTGGCAGGCTCAATTGTTTTCCCTCCTGCTTTGGAAGGGACAGCAGTTTCCCAAGCCACCTGTGTCATCTTTCTTATCTCACGCAGTGAAGGGTTACCTTGGTGCGTCATAAGTACAACGTGAGTGCGTACGCATGGATGAAGGTTCTGCAAGAATATGGACTTGAAGGTGGGGTTTTCTTCTAAGCCTGGTGCATTCTTGCCCTGGAAGTACGCATGCCTCAAACGTTGGTAATAATCCCTGGGATGCTCACGACGGGAATGTTTAACTTGGAGGGCTGCAACCATTGATGTGGTCTCGTCAGCAGTAGAAGAGAATTCTTTTACTAGTGCTTGACGGAGCTCTTGGTAGTCATTTCTGACTCTGGAAGGTTGTGATTGTATAAACTTGTGTACAGCTTTAGAGCTGGTTTTCCACACAAGTTTAACTTTCTCACTTTGGGTTGCATGGGGCAGGTCAACTAGATTGTATTCTAGTTCTCTAAAGTAATCTTCAATGTGGTGATTACAGCTGTCTGGGTCAAAATGATCAATGTCCTTAGCTATGAGCTCAAGCACTTTAAGGCGGGGACACTGTGAAGTCATTTCTGGTGAAGACAAGACTAAACTAGCACTATCATGGACATGTGCATCACGTACTACAGTTCTCTCTGGTTGAAGGGCAGGGGCTGAACAACTGTTATCACTTTCCTGATAGTGCTGAGGAGAGGCTGAACAGTTCTGGGATGATCTAGTCCCCCCTTCGGAAGGATGAGCACGGATGAATGTGTCATGTATCGGTGGCTGAGAAAAACACTGGGCAGAATATCTTCTAGAGGATAAACTACATGTCTCTTCAGTGTCTGTTTCAGAGAGATGGGAACTCAGGTAGCTGTTAGCTCTGTCTCTCAGTGGAGGTTGAGAAGCTGACTTCATTCCCAAGAACTTAGGGTCAGTTGGGAATTGTTCCAATCTTCTGAGTGGAGAGGGAGTTAACCTTTCATTATGGGAGGAGTGTGAATCGGAATAACCGGAATCACATTGGCTGAATGACTGTAGTGGGGCAGGACATTCTGACCTAAGCCTTAACAATTCCTCCTTGTGTGAGCAGAGATTTAACTCTGCTGAGTACAGGTCTTCTAAATAGCGCATGGCTTTCTTATTGGCCGTCTGAACCTCATGGAGGAGGCAAGCATTTTGCGCTCTAAGGAAATCTACCTCCTTTTCTAGGGCTGCTCTGCTCTGACAGGCAAGGCTGGTTTGCCTGTGGAAGTTCAGAAGCAAGCATAACAATGGATCTTTGGATGAGGTCTGTGCATCATTCCTATCCTTGAGTAGCGAGTCTATCTCTTTCCTGCACTCACTGAAATTCAACCTGCTGATGAATTCTGGGTAGCCAGGTTCTAGGCTCTGTGCTAGGGAAGAAATAAACTGTTCTACACAGGGGTTCTCCATTGTTGTATCCGGTACGGAGGATTAGATTAGCAGTTGACTAGTACAACAAAACAATGTGGTTGGCTATGGTGTTGCGTGGCAGACACTTTGTAGTGTAGTTTGGGCAGTACACTAGCCTAACCAAACAATGTTGTGGCTTACACTATGGGGAGTAGCTTCCTGTGGAGGAGGGGTAGCTACGACACCGTCTAGTGGCTCTAGTGGGCACAACAGATTTCAACATGCACTAACTGAGATGCAGCGCAGTAACAGCTAGAGGATTGTTTCTTAAAGTTGACTCAGGCTGGAATGCATGGCAGTAACAGCTAGAGGATAACTTCTAAGTGTCACAGGGCTGGTAGCACACTGTGGCTCTATCTCACAGGCTCTATTTCTTACTCAGTCTGGAATGCATGGCAGTAACAGCCAGGTACAAGCTCTCTATGTGTCACAGCGCCGGTGGCACACTGTGGTTTAATTAACAAGGGGAGCACTTGAATTAACAACTAATTCTGACAGCTTGACTGGATGGCATTGAATGTGTACTTTTCAAATGCTGAACCAAAATTCTTACACTTCCTACAGAGTAGGTTCAACCTGAGTGGCTAGCAGCAATAGCAATCTCTTAGTTTAACACTACGAGGGCTTAAAGTGGTAGTTATCAACAACTCAAGATTTGGGTTACCGATTGCTTTAGCTAAAATTGATTTGAAAAAATCAATTCTCCCAACACTTGACTTGTTTGTAAGTACAGCTAGATATCTTCTCCTGTGGCAGACTGGTCGTGTTAAATATAAAGACTTTTGGATAGTCTAAAGGTTTTAGATTCCAGAATTTTGGTACTGGCCAAAATTATGCTGAAATTAATATTGCACAATTATGAATAATTGCCAACAATACTCTGTCTCACGCGGGGCACCATTTTGTTGGGCCGTGGCTACAAGTTTGGCTATCAGCAATAATTAACGATTATCAAAGATAATCGTTAATTATTAAAATCAATAAAATTATTAATAAGAATTAATAATAACGGGGCACCACCCTGGACTCAGGGAAAAAGATAGCCAATTCAGTCTCAAAGGGTACTAATCTATGAATTTGGGACTTTGATTAATAATTACTTGAATAACTATAAGCAAAATCACCATATCAATAGCTAGTAAAGGTTGAAGGATTTGGAGTTCTTTACAGAGCAGAGGTTGGCAAAACTCATTCTTGTGCAACATTAAAACAGACAACAGGTATATCCAAAAGCATTTATTTAACAAAAGGGTAAAAGCAACACACAATACTAATCTAGCTAAGTGTACCTATATACAAGTGTGAGTGTGTGTGTGTGTGTGTGTGTGTGTGTGTGTGTGTCTGTGTGTGTAGGGAAGACAATAGCAAGATGGCTGCAGTCACCTGGTGACTGAGCACATGGCATGCCGACACTTTGGCTGATAAAGGGAACTACAGGGATAAAAGGCCAGACCATGTGGTGTCTTGAACCACATGTGCTGCCTGAACCAAAGTTTGCCAAACTAGGTTTTAACCTCTTAGCTGTGTGGTTCTCTATTCAAGGCCAATTGGTGTACGCTAAAGGTGCCAGGTTAAAACGAGGTTAGTTGCATGCAAGGCCTAGTTACTGGATGTAACATGTGTTAAGCATGCTAACATTAACCTAGCGGTGTGGCTATGCAGTAACCTGACTATAGGCAACAAGGACATCACAACAACAGTTCAATGTATAACCTTAACCAAATCAATACACGTACAGTACATTGTTTGAGTTAAACATTCTTGCTTAGCCGTACTATGCTTCACTGTGTTGCTAGGCTATGCCCAGTTGTTACCAGTCCATGAAGGAAGAGATGCTTTGTGGTGTCCTGCTTTGTAGCCGGTGAATCCGTGGGTGAGTCAGGCTGAGAATGCTTTGGCTCTGAAGCTGAAAGATGCAGGCGTTGCTAGGCAGACAGCACTCCAGTCGTGCAGAGGGCCCAGGTGACTCCTTGGTGTAGAGTTAGCGGCAAGCTAACTCCATTTCGCGGCTCCTGTACTTGTTAAACTGGCCAGCAGACTTGTGTATTAGCTGCTGGCACAAGGAAACTTAGTTTCTGAGTCTTAGGCAGGCTCTCGCGTCTTCTGCCGTAAAGAAGACTGTGTGTGTCTGCTGTGAGCAGGCCACACAAGAGAGCAGAGATGGTGTGAAAGAGAGCAAGGAGCTGCTCCTGCTGCAGCTCGTGGAGAAAAGAGAGAGATAAGAGGGGAATCTCTAGTTTTGATAACCTGGATCCATGGGTGGAGCTTCACACTTTGGGTGCGAACCCCCAGGGCTCAGGTTTCTTGGAGTCTTGAGACATGTGGTAAACTGTGGTCCACATGTAGTCCCAACAGTATCAAAGCAAATATTTCTTACTCTGTCTCAGCCAGAGTTCATATATGTGTGCTGTAAAATATATAAGGCTGAATCAAGGAAAGATAAACTAGAAAATTTAAAGATTTTCTATTGTTTGAAAGATAAAATCCTAGTGGAAAACTTTTGCAAATCAGAAGTCCTGATATTAGAGAGGCTGCAACTTATAGTTTAGAAAAATGCCTCTAAAACAATGGGGAATTTGTTCTGACCTGAGAGTTCCCAGTGTGCAGTGTGGAGTCTCCAGTCCAGCAGACAGTTGCTTCACTCCGGAATCCCACAGGTTGTTGTTACTGAGATCAAGCTCTCTCAGACTAGAGGACTGGGAGCTGAGAACTGAGGACAGAGCTGCACAGCTTCTCTCTGAAAGGTTACAGCCACTCAGCCTGGAGAGAAAATAATGAACATGAAGATGATGCTGGATATAAATTCTCCTCTCAGCACTAGTTAAAATCTTTGCTGTTATATTCTATACATGTTGGAGATGTGGCAGTTAAATATGACAGAATCAGAGATACAAAGACATGTTATGATCTAAATCACTTGATATCAAAGCAATGATCAGTTTCTGTATCTCAGCCAGAATTCATATATCTGTGCTGTAAAATATATGAAGCTGAGTCAAAGAAGATAAATTGGAAAATTCAAACATTTGTTTCCTGTGAAAAATAAAATCCTGGTGGAAAACTTCTGCCAATCAGAACTTTGGACTTTTGGTGATGCTGGATATAAATTCAACTCTCAGCACTGGTTAAAATCTTTGCGGTTCTATTCTAAACATGTTGGAGATGTGACAGTTTCATGATGAACAGACATGTAATGATATAAATCACATGGTATCAAAGCAAATATTTGTTACTCTGTCTCAGCCAGAGTTCATATATTTGTGCTGTGAAATATATAAGGCTGAATCAAGGAAAGATAAACTAGAAAATGTAAAGATTTTCTGTTGTTTGAAACATAAAATCCTAGTGGAAAACTTTTGCAAATCAGAAGTCCTGACATTAGAGAGGCTGCAACTTATAGTTTAGAAAAATGCCTCTAAAACAATGGGGAATTTGTTCTGACCTGAGAGTTCCCAGTGTGCAGTGTGGACTCTTCAGTCCAGCAGACAACTGTTTCATTCCTGAATCCCGCAGGTTGTTGTTACTAAGATCAAGCTCTCTCAGACTAGAGGACTGGGAGCTGAGAACTGAGGACAGAGCTGCACAGCTTCTCTCTGAGAGGTTACACAAACTCAGCCTGGAGAGAAAATAATGAACATGAAGATGATGCTGGATATAAATTCTCCTCTCAGCACTAGTTAAAATCTTTGCTGTTATATTCTATACATGTTGGAGATGTGACAGTTAAATATGACAGAATCAATGATACACAGACATGTTATGATCTAAATCACTTGGTATCAAAGCAATGATCAGTTTCTCTATCTCAGCCAGAATTCATATATCTGTGCTGTAAAATATATGAAGCTGAATCAAAGAAGATAAATTGGAAAATTCAAACATTTGTTTCCTGTGAAAAATAAAATCCTGGTGGAAAACTTCTGCCAATCAGAACTTTGGACTTTTGGTGATGCTGGATATAAATTCAACTCTCAGCACTGGTTAAAATCTTTGCTGTTCTATTCTAAACATGTTGGAGATGTGACAGTTTCATGATGAACAGACATGTAATGATATAAATCACATGGTATCAAAGCAAATATTTCTTACTCTGTCTCAGCCAGAGTTCATATATGTGTGCTGTAAAATATATAAGGCTGAATCAAGGAAAGATAAACTAGAAAATTTAAAGATTTTCTATTGTTTGAAAGATAAAATCCTAGTGGAAAACTTTTGCAAATCAGAAGTCCTGATATTAGAGAGGCTGCAACTTATAGTTTAGAAAAATGCCTCTAAAACAATGGGGAATTTGTTCTGACCTGAGAGTTCCCAGTGTGCAGTGTGGAGTCTCCAGTCCAGCAGACAACTGTTTAATTCCTGAATCCTGCAGGTTATTATTACTAAGGTCAAGCTCTCTCAGACTAGAGGACTGGGAGCTGAGAACTGAGGACAGAGCTGCACAGCTTCTCTCTGAAAGGTTACAGCCAATCAGCCTGGAGAGGAAATAAAAGGGAAAAAACAAGTAAGAATTTATTTTTGTTAAAAGGATAGCTGAGTATTTAAATAATGATGAATAAATCCAACTATCTGTGTACTTACAGAGCTTTGTTGGAGGCTTTGACCACTGGCAGCAGCCTCAGAAGAGCCTCCTCTGAAGCAGAGTATTTCTTCAGGTCAAACATGTCCAGATCTTTTTCTGATGACAGTAAGATGAAGACCAGAGCTGACCACTGAGCAGGAGACAGTTTATCTGTGGAGAGACGTCCTGATCTCAGGTGTTGTTGGATTTCCTCCACTAGAGAACGATCATTCAGTTCATTCAGACAGTGGAATAGATTGATGCTTCTCTCTGCAGACAGATTCTCACTGAGCTTCTTCTTAATGTACCCGACTGTTTCCTGATTGGTCTGTGACCTACTTCCTGTCTTTTTCAGCAGACCTTGTAGGAGAGTCTGATTGGTCTGCAGTGAAAGACCCAGGAGGAAGCGGAGGAACAAGTCCAGGTGTCCATTTGTACTCTTTAAGGCCTCATCCACAGCACTCTGGTAGAAACATTTCTCTGCAGATTTCTGACTAGTTTTAGACTTCTGGGGTGTTGTTTGTTGTACTTCCAGCAGATTGATTCCAGACTTGATGAATGTCAGATGGACATGAAGAGCAGCCAGAAACTCCTGAACACTCAGATGGATGAAGCAGAACACCTTGTCCTGGTACAGCCCACTCTCCTCTTTAAAGACCTGTGTGAACACTCCCGAGTACACTGAGGCTGCTGTGATATCGATGCCACACTCTGTCAGGTCTGATTCATAGAAGATCAGGTTGCCTTTCTGCAGCTGCTCAAAAGCCAGTTTTCCCAGAAACAAAATCATCTCCCTGCTCTCTGGACTCCAGTGTGGATCTGTCTCAGCTCTTTTATCATACTTGACGTTCTTCAGTTTGGACTGAACCACCAGGAAGTGGATGTACATCTCAGTCAGGGTCTTGGGCAGCTCTCCTCCCTCTCTGCTTTTCAACACATCCTCCAGAACTGTAGCAGTGAGCCAGCAGAAGACTGGGATGTGGCACATGATGTGGAGGCTTTGTGATGTCTTGATGTGGGAGATGATGGTGCTGGCCTGCTCTTCATCTCTGAATCTCTTCCTGAAGTACTCCTCCTTCTGTGGGTCAGTGAACCCTCTGACCTCTGTCACCATGTCGACACACTCAGGAGGGATCTGATTGGATGCTGCAGGTCGTGTGGTTATCCAGAGACGAGCAGAGGGAAGCAGTTTCCCCCTGATGAGGTTTGTCAGCAGCACATCCACTGAGGTGGACTCTGTAACATCAGTCAGGATCTCATTGTTGTGGAAGTCCAGAGGAAGTCGACACTCATCCAGACCGTCAAAGATGAACACAACCTGGAAGTCTTCAAACCTGCAGATTCCTGCTTCTTTGATTTCAGTAAAGAAGTGATGAACAAGTTCCACCAAGCTGTACTTTTTCTCTTTCACCACATTCAGCTCTCTGAAAGTGAATGGAAATGTGAACTGTATGTCCTGGTTGGCTTTGTCTTCAGCCCAGTCCAGACTGAACTTCTGTGATAAGACTGTTTTCCCAATGCCAGCCACTCCCTTTGTCATCACTGTTCTGATTGGTTCATCTCTTCCAGGTGAAGCTTTAAAGATGTCTTCTTGTCTGATTGTTGTTTCTTGTCTGTCTGGTTTCCAGGATGCTGTTTCAATCTGTCTGACCTCATGTTCATCATTGACCTCTGCAGTCCCTCCCTCTGTGATGTAGAGCTCTGTGTAGATCTGATTCAGAAGGGTTGGGTTTCCTGCTTTAGCAATCCCCTCAAACACACACTGGAACTTCTCCTTCAGTTTAGACTTGAGTTTACGTCGACACTCTGCAGTAAGAGTTCCTGAATGAACAAACAACAAATGAAATCAGTGAGTGGATCCTACAGAAAGTCTAGAAATCTGAACATGTAAGTGTGTCTGTATAGTTTTTCCTCCTCCATTAGTTTTATTCAGCTCATCAGTGAAGGACAAACAGCCTGTGATGTGATGCAGATGTGTGCAGCATATTTACAGCAGAGTTTGAAATATAAACCTCTCCCATGTTGCCTCCATCATGTTAAATCTGTTAAAATCCTCTTACTGCTCTGCAGACGGTCAGCCAGCTCCTCCTGCTTCATTCTCCTCAGGAAGTGCAGTGTGATCTTCAGAAATGCTTCTCTGCTGCTCCTCCTCTGCTCTTCCTCCTCACCATCCAACACCTCCTCATCCTCACTCTGACTCTCTAAGCATTCTGGGTAATCTGGACTCAGAACCCTCTGGACTCTCTTCAGTTCGTTCTTCACAAAAGTGACGATGTTCTCCTCCAGCAGCTGGAACAGAAAGATAAACTGAACATTTAATTTAAACTGGTAGAAACACAACATGTGATTCATCTGTCAGTCTGAAGGTCTGCTGGTCTAAACAGAGGAACATGGACACTGTTAGGACCTGAACGGTACTTTAGTATTTCATCTGTGGTTGATAGAGTTAATATTAAAGGTGTATTTGTAGATGTACACACCATAAATATGGAGTCCAGGTGTATTTGATGCTGCTGTGCAGACTGATCACTGAGAACTTCTGAGCTCTGCTGCTGAACTCTGTGGAGAAAACATCACATTTAAGGACATTTAATGACTCAAATCTGCACACAGCTTATTAAAGCTAAAGACCCATAGATGTTCTTGTCAAACTGAATAATAATCAGTGAACAAAGCATGTAGTTAAAACCAAAGACATGAAGGATTAATCATCAGTTTAAATCCCAGAATTAAATAGAAATCTTTCAGAACAGAGTGACTGATGAGTTCAAATTCCTCCAGTGATGAAAAGAGGATGGCAGGCGACTTGGTGATGAGTCAGAGGAGGAGTCAGAGAAGAAGAAGAAAATAAGGTATGAAACTAAACTGGTATAAGCTGTGCCTGATGGAGCCGGTACATGAGGGTTCAGGGATCAGGTGGATTAATATTGTAATTATATTAATGTTTTGTCTGTTAAATTGAACAAGATGAAACAAATAAAGTGAAAAAGAAAACAATAAATCAGAGCACAGAAACAAAGTGAGCAGGTGTGTTACATGTCAGTGTTGTCCTGCAGAGGGCAGCAAACACCTGCCAACACTGAATAAGAAGCTCTGTGAGAGAGGGAGCTGAGTCTTTCTGAGATGAAGATGTTCCTGTCAAACTGAAAAATAATCAGCTGTCCAATCACAGCTTGGAGGCAGCGCCATGGGCGGAGCTTATCAACACCAGCAGAGGTGAAGTCAAACATGACAGACAGCCTTTCACAATAAAACAGTTTCCTGTGGGCTGAGGGACAGAACTACTGACTGTATGTTTAGTTCCATTTGTGAGACTGTTTGCAGTTTTAATGAGATGGATTGTGCTGCATGAAAGAACAGACAAGACAACAAACACTGAAATGTAAAACACCTTTTCACTTTGTTTTCTGTGTTCTGGTTTGATTTTAATGCAGCCTGAGAAACCTTCATTGTCTCTTTACCAAAGGTTTTTCATTAATTATGACACAAGTAAACACTTACATGAAAAGGAAACACGTATACATAACGTGCATTGTATCTCATTTTCTTTCTCTCTTTGATTTGTCTTTAATGAGACATTTTAGATTTTTTCTCATCTTCCATAAATATAAAACATTCTTGTGTCTAACAATCCTTTCTGTCAATTATCAATCTGTTCAGTCAGTTTATCAATCCTGAGATCAATATTCTGACCTTTGCTCAGCAGGATCCATCTTTGAAGCTCCAGACAGACACATCCAAGTTAGCTGCTGCTCTGATTATTGGATGTGATGTTTTCAAAGTTACACACACATATTGATATAGTGACCATGTTGGTGTCTTATAACACTGAACTCTTTGACATGTGACTGTTGCACAGGTGGACACTGTGATGTCACTGCTGAAACAATATATTGATTCCTCTTCTCAGGAGAGTCAGATAATAACAAACTTCAGTTTTACATTCTTACCTTCCATCAGCAGGTTGTCCATCTTTTAACTTAATAGGACGATCCATAGAGTCGACACTGACACAGCTGGGTTCAGGAGGGTCTGCTCTCTGCTGCTGCATCCTGATACAAATAAAACAGTGACAAAAGTATGAAGTTAAAACCAAAGACATGGAGGATTAATCATCATTTTAAATCCCAGAATTTAATAGAAATCTTTCAAAACAGAGTGACTGATGAGTTCAAATTCCTCCAGTGAGGAAAAGAGGATGGCAGGCGACTTGGTGATGAGTCAACAGAAGAAGAAGGAAGTGAGGATGTTCTACAGGAGTTCTATGGCTCAGTAACAATCTGTGCCAACCTCAATAACTAAAGATGGAACTATAAACATCCCAGTTCATCCTTCAGATGGATGAACACAACATCAAGCAGCTTTTACTCTGTACAGACTCTGTTAGAGGAGGTACAAGGTGATCCAGACATTTTTAAAAACTGTCCCTGGTGCTTTATGTGTTTTCAGAGATGTTATGACATCAGCTTCCTCTTTTTGTGTAACATCTTCATCCATCCATTGTTTAGTATCATCTTTGAATTTTGGCAGAATAAGATTTCCTGTAAATTATGAGAATAATCTCCTGTTCATTTCCCATCTGATCCATACAGATCCTGATAGTAACTTTCAAAACATTTCTGATTTGAATGGGGTCATTTATCATTTTACCCTCTTGATCTGTGAGAGAAACAAGGAAAAGATCCTTTTTTCTTCATTTTCCCTCCTTGTTTCATGTTGTTTGTTTGTTTGATTAGAAGAGAGGAGAGAAGAAGAAGAAAATAAGGTATGAAATGAAACTGGTATAAGCTGTGCCTGATGGAGCCGGTACATGAGGGTTCAGGGATCAGGTGGATTAATATTGTAATTATATTAATGTTTTGTCTGTTAAATTGAACAAGATGAAATAAATAAAGTGAAAAAGAAAACAATAAATCAGAGCACAGAAACAAAGTGAGGAGGTGTGTTACATGTCAGTGTTGTCCTGCAGAGGGCAGCAAACACCTGCCAACACTGAATAAGAAGCTCTGTGAGAGAGGGAGCTGAGTCTTTCTGAGATGAAGATGTTCCTGTCAAACTGAAAAATAATCAGCTGTCCAATCACAGCTTGGAGGCAGCGCCATGGGCGGAGCTTATCAACACCAGCAGAGGTGAAGTCAAACATGACAGACAGCCTTTCACAATAAAACAGTTTCCTGTGGGCTGAGGGACAGAACTACTGACTGTATGTTTAGTTCCATTTGTGAGACTGTTTGCAGTTTTAATGAGATGGATTGTGCTGCATGAAAGAACAGACAAGACAACAAACACTGAAATGTAAAACACCTTTTCACTTTGTTTTCTGTGTTCTGGTTTGATTTTAATGCAGCCTGAGAAACCTTCATTGTCTCTTTACCAAAGGTTTTTCAATTAATTATGACACAATAAACACTTACATGAAAAGGAAACACGTATATATAACGTGCATTGTATCTCATTTTCTGTCTTTCTTTGATTTGTCTTTAATGAGACATTATAGAATTTTTCTCATCTTCCATAAATATAAAACATTCTTGTGTCTAACAATCATTTCTGTCAATTATCAATCTGTTCAGTCAGTTTATCAATCCTGAGATCAATATTCTGACCTTTGCTCAGCAGGATCCATCTTTGAAGCTCCAGACAGACACATCCAAGTTAGCTGCTGCTCTGATTATTGGATGTGATGTTTTCAAAGTTAAACACACATATTGATATAGTGACCATGTTGGTGTCTTATAACACTGAACTCTTTGTCATGTGACTGTTGCACAGGTGGACACTGTGATGTCACTGCTGAAACAATATATTGATTCCTCTTCTCAGGAGAGTCAGATAATAACAAACTTCAGTTTTACATTCTTACCTTCCATCAGCAGGTTGTCCAACTTTTAACTTAATAGGACGATCCATAGAGTGGACACTGACACAGCTGGGTTCAAGAGAGTCTGCTCTCTGCTGCTGCATCCTGATACAAACAAAACAGTGACAAAAGTATGAAGTTAAAACCAAAGACATGGAGGATTAATCAGCAGTTTAAATCCCAGAATTTAATATAAATCTTTCAGAACAGAGTGACTGATGAGTTCAAATTCCTCCAGTGATGAAAAGAGGACGGCAGGCGACTTGGTGATGAGTCAACAGAAGAAGAAGGAAGTGAGGATGTTCTACAGGAGTTCTATGGCTCAGTAACAATCTGTGCCAACCTCAATAACTAAAGATGGATCTATAAACATCCCAGTTCATCCTTCAGATGGATGAACACAACATCAAGCAGCTTTTACTCTGTACAGACTCTGTTAGAGGAGGTACAAGGTGATCCAGACATTGTTTTAAAAACTGTCCCTGGTGCTTTATGTGTTTTCAGACATGTTTTGTCATCAGCTTCCTCTTTTTCTGTAACATCTTCATCCATCCATTGTTTAGTATCATCTTTGAATTTTGGGAGAGTAAGATTTCCTGTAAACTATGAGAATAATCTCCTGTCCATTTCCCATCTGATCCATACAGATCCTGATAATAATTTTCAAAACATTTCTGATTTGAATGGAGTCATTTATCATATTACCCTCTTGATCTGTGAGAGAAAAAAGGAAAAGATCCTTTTTTCTTCATTTTCCCTTCTTGTTTCATGTTGTTTGTTTGTTTGTTTAGAAGAGAGGAGAGAAGAAGAAGAAAATAAGGTATGAAATGAAACTGGTATAAGCTGTGCCTGATGGAGCCGGTACATGAGGGTTCAGGGATCAGGTGGATTAATATTGTAATTATATTAATGTTTTGTCTGTTAAATTGAACAAGATGAAATAAATAAAGTGAAAAAGAAAACAATAAATCAGAGCACAGAAACAAAGTGAGGAGGTGTGTTACATGTCAGTGTTGTCCTGCAGAGGGCAGCAAACACCTGCCAACACTGAATAAGAAGCTCTGTGAGAGAGGGAGCTGAGTCTTTCTGAGATGAAGATGTTCCTGTCAAACTGAAAAACAATCAGCCGTCCAATCACAGCTTGGAGGCAGCGCCATGGGCGGAGCTTATCAACACCAGCAGAGGTGAAGTCAAACATGACAGACAGCCTTTCACAATAAAACAGTTTCCTGTGGGCTGAGGGACAGAACTACTGACTGTATGTTTAGTTCCATTTGTGAGACTGTTTGCAGTTTTAATGAGATGGATTGTGCTGCATGAAAGAACAGACAAGACAACAAACACTGAAATGTAAAACACCTTTTCACTTTGTTTTCTGTGTTCTGGTTTGATTTTAATGCAGCCTGAGAAACCTTCATTGTCTCTTTACCAAAGGTTTTTCAATTAATTATGACACAATAAACACTTACATGAAAAGGAAACACGTATATATAACGTGCATTGTATCTCATTTTCTGTCTTTCTTTGATTTGTCTTTAATGAGACATTATAGAATTTTTCTCATCTTCCATAAATATAAAACATTCTTGTGTCTAACAATCATTTCTGTCAATTATCAATCTGTTCAGTCAGTTTATCAATCCTGAGATCAATATTCTGACCTTTGCTCAGCAGGATCCATCTTTGAAGCTCCAGACAGACACATCCAAGTTAGCTGCTGCTCTGATTATTGGATGTGATGTTTTCAAAGTTAAACACACATATTGATATAGTGACCATGTTGGTGTCTTATAACACTGAACTCTTTGACATGTGACTGTTGCACAGGTGGACACTGTGATGTCACTGCTGAAACAATATATTGATTCCTCTTCTCAGGAGAGTCAGATAATAACAAACTTCAGTTTTACATTCTTACCTTCCATCAGCAGGTTGTCCAACTTTTAACTTAATAGGACGATCCATAGAGTGGACACTGACACAGCTGGGTTCAAGAGAGTCTGCTCTCTGCTGCTGCATCCTGATACAAACAAAACAGTGACAAAAGTATGAAGTTAAAACCAAAGACATGGAGGATTAATCAGCAGTTTAAATCCCAGAATTTAATATAAATCTTTCAGAACAGAGTGACTGATGAGTTCAAATTCCTCCAGTGATGAAAAGAGGACGGCAGGCGACTTGGTGATGAGTCAACAGAAGAAGAAGGAAGTGAGGATGTTCTACAGGAGTTCTATGGCTCAGTAACAATCTGTACCAACCTCAATAACTAAAGATGGATCTATAAACATCCCAGTTCATCCTTCAGATGGATGAACACAACATCAAGCAGCTTTTACTCTGTACAGACTCTGTTAGAGGAGGTACAAGGTGATCCAGACATTGTTTTAAAAACTGTCCCTGGTGCTTTATGTGTTTTCAGACATGTTTTGTCATCAGCTTCCTCTTTTTCTGTAACATCTTCATCCATCCATTGTTTAGTATCATCTTTGAATTTTGGGAGAGTAAGATTTCCTGTAAACTATGAGAATAATCTCCTGTCCATTTCCCATCTGATCCATACAGATCCTGATAATAATTTTCAAAACATTTCTGATTTGAATGGAGTCATTTATCATATTACCCTCTTGATCTGTGAGAGAAAAAAGGAAAAGATCCTTTTTTCTTCATTTTCCCTTCTTGTTTCATGTTGTTTGTTTGTTTGTTTAGAAGAGAGGAGAGAAGAAGAAGAAAATAAGGTATGAAATGAAACTGGTATAAGCTGTGCCTGATGGAGCCGGTACATGAGGGTTCAGGGATCAGGTGGATTAATATTGTAATTATATTAATGTTTTGTCTGTTAAATTGAACAAGATGAAATAAATAAAGTGAAAAAGAAAACAATAAATCATAGCACAGAAACAAAGTGAGGAGGTGTGTTACATGTCAGTGTTGTCCTGCAGAGGGCAGCAAACACCTGCCAACACTGAATAAGAAGCTCTGTGAGAGAGGGAGCTGAATCTTTCTGAGATGAAGATGTTCCTGCCAAACTGAAAAATAATCAGCCATCCAATCACAGCTTGGAGGCAGCGCCATGGGCGGAGCTTATCAACACCAGCAGAGGTGAAGTCAAACATGACAGACAGCCTTTCACAATAAAACAGTTTCCTGTGGGCTGAGGGACAGAACTACTGACTGTATGTTTATTTCCATTTGTGAGACTGTTTGCAGTTTTAATGAGATGGATTGTGCTGCATGAAAGAACAGACAAGACAACAAATACTGAAATGTAAAACACCTTTTCACTTTGTTTTCTGTGTTCTGGTTTGATTTTAATGCAGCCTGAGAAACCTTCATTGTGTCTTTACCAAAGGTTTTTCATTAATTATGACACAGTAAACACTTACATGAAAAGGAAACACGTATACATAACGAGCATTGTATCTCATTTTCTGTCTTTCTTTGATTTGTCTTTAATGAACCATTTTAGAATTTTTCTCATCTTCCATAAATATAAAACATTCTTGTGTCTAACAATCATTTCTGTCAATTATCAATCTGTTCAGTCAGTTTATCAATCCTGAGATCAATATTCTGACCTTTGCTCAGCAGGATCCATCTTTGAAGCTCCAGACAGACACATCCAAGTTAGCTGCTGCTCTGATTATTGGATGTGATGTTTTCAAAGTTACACACACATATTGATATAGTGACCATGTTGGTGTCTTATAACACTGAAGTCTTTGACATGTGACTGTTGCACAGGTGGACACTGTGATGTCACTGCTGAAACAATATATTGATTCCTCTTCTCAGGAGAGTCAGATAATAACAAACATCAGTTTTACATTCTTACCTTCCATCAGCAGGTTGTCCATCTTTTAACTTAATAGGACGATCCATAGAGTCGACACTGACACAGCTGGGTTCAGGAGAGTCTGCTCTCTGCTGTTGCATCCTGATACAAATAAAACAGTGACAAAAGCATGCAGTTAAAACCAAAGACATGAAGGATTAATCAGCAGTTTAAATCCCAGAATTTAATAGAAATCTTTCAGAACAGAGTGACTGATGAGTTCAAATTCCTCCAGTGATGAAAAGAGGATGGCAGGCGACTTGGTGATGAGTCAACAGAAGAAGAAGGAAGTGAGGATGTTCTACAGGAGCTCTATGGCTCAGTAACAATCTGTGCCAACCTCAATAACTAAAGATGGAACTATAAACATCCCAGTTCAGCCTTCAGATGGATGAACACAACATCAAGCAGCTTTTACTCTGTACAGACTCTGTTAGAGGAGGTACAAGGTGATCCAGACATTGTTTTAAAAACTGTCCCTGGTGCTTCATGTGTTTTCAGACATGTTTTGTCATCAGCTTCCTCTTTTTCTGTAACATCTTCATCCATCCATTGTTTAGTATCATCTTTGAATTTTGGCAGAATAAGATTTCCTGTAAACTATGAGAATAATCTCCTGTTTATTTCCCATCTGATCCATACAGATCCTGATAATAATTTTCAATTTAATTTTAACATTTCTGATTTGAATGGGGTCATTTATCATATTACCCTCTTGATCTGTGAGAGAAAAAAGGAAAAGATCCTTTTTTCTTCATTTTCCCTTCTTGTTTTCTGTTGTTTGTTTGTTTGTTTAGAAGAGAGGAGAGAAGAAGAAGAAAATAAGGTATGAAATGAAACTGGTATAAGCTGTGCCTGATGGAGCCGGTACATGAGGGTTCAGGGATCAGGTGGATTAATATTGTAATTATATTAATGTTTTGTCTGTTAAATTGAACAAGATGAAATAAATAAAGTGAAAAAAAAAACAATAAATCAGAGCACAGAAACAAAGTGAGCAGGTGTGTTACATGTCAGTGTTGTCCTGCAGAGGGCAGCAAACACCTGCCAACACTGAATAAGAAGCTCTGTGAGAGAGGGAGCTGAATCTTTCTGAGATGAAGATGTTCCTGTCAAACTGAAAAATAATCAGCTGTCCAATCACAGCTTGGAGGCAGCGCCATGGGCGGAGCTTATCAACACCAGCAGAGGTGAAGTCAAACATGACAGACAGCCTTTCACAATAAAACAGTTTCCTGTGGGCTGAGGGACAGAACTACTGACTGTATGTTTAGTTCCATTTGTGAGACTGTTTGCAGTTTTAATGAGATGGATTGTGCTGCATGAAAGAACAGACAAGACAACAAATACTGAAATGTAAAACACCTTTTCACTTTGTTTTCTGTGTTCTGGTTTGATTTTAATGCAGCCTGAGAAACCTTCATTGTGTCTTTACCAAAGGTTTTTCATTAATTATGACACAGTAAACACTTACATGAAAAGGAAACACGTATACATAACGTGCATTGTATCTCATTTTCTGTCTTTCTTTGATTTGTCTTTAATGAGACATTTTAGAATTTTTCTCATCTTCCATAAATATAAAACATTTTTGTGTCTAACAATCATTTCTGTCAATTATCAATCTGTTCAGTCAGTTTATCAATCCTGAGATCAATATTCTGACCTTTGCTCAGCAGGATCCATCTTTGAAGCTCCAGACAGACACATCCAAGTTAGCTGCTGCTCTGATTATTGGATGTGATGTTTTCAAAGTTAAACACACATATTGATATAGTGACCATGTTGGTGTCTTATAACACTGAACTCTTTGACATGTGACTGTTGCACAGGTGGACACTGTGATGTCACTGCTGAAACAATATATTGATTCCTCTTCTCAGGAGAGTCAGATAATAACAAACATCAGTTTTACATTCTTACCTTCCATCAGCAGGTCGTCCATCTTTTAACTTAATAGGACGATCCATAGAGTCGACACTGACACAGCTGGGATCAGGAGAGTCTGCTCTCTGCTGCTGCATCCTGATACAAATAAAACAGTGACAAAAGCATGCAGTTAAAACCAAAGACATGGAGGATTAATCATCATTTTAAATCCCAGAATTTAATAGAAATCTTTCAGAACAGAGTGACTGGTGAGTTCAAATTCCTCCAGTGATGAAAAGAGGATGGCAGGCGACTTGGTGATGAGTCAACAGAAGAAGAAGGAAGTGAGGATGTTCTACAGGAGTTCTATGGCTCAGTAACAATCTGTGCCAACCTCAATAACTAAAGATGGAACTATAAACATCCCAGTTCAGCCTTCAGATGGATGAACACAACATCAAGCAGCTTTTACTCTGTACAGACTCTGTTAGAGGAGGTACAAGGTGATCCATACATTGTTTTAAAAACTGTCCCTGGTGCTTCATGTGTTTTCAGACATGTTTTGTCATCAGCTTCCTCTTTTTCTGTAACATCTTCATCCATCCATTGTTTAGTATCATCTTTGAATTTTGGCAGAATAAGATTTCCTGTAAATTATGAGAATAATCTCCTGTTTATTTCCCATCTGATCCATACAGATCCTGATAATAATTTTCAAAACATTTCTGATTTGAATGGAGTCATTTATCATATTGTCCTCTTGATCTGTGAGAGAAACAAGGAAAAGATCCTTTTTTCTTCATTTTCCCTTCTTGTTTCATGTTGTTTGTTTATTTGTTTAGAAGAGAGGAGAGAAGAAGAAACAGAAATAAAAGTATGAAATGAAACTGGTATAAGCTGTGTCTGATGGAGCCCGTACATGAGGGTTCAGGGATCAGGTGGATTAATATTGTAATTATATTAATGTTTTGTCTGTTAAATTGAACAAGATGAAATAAATGAAGTGAAAAAGAAAACAATAAATCATAGCACAGAAACAAAGTGAGGAGGTGTGTTACATGTCAGTGTTGTCCTGCAGAGGGCAGCAAACACCTGCCAACACTGAATAAGAAGCTCTGTGAGAGAGGGAGCTGAGTCTTTCTGAGATGAAGATGTTCCTGTCAAACTGAAAAATAATCAGACGTCCAATCACAGCTTGGAGGCAGCGCCATGGGCGGAGCTTATCAACACCAGCAGAGGTGAAGTCAAACATGACAGACAGCCTTTCACAATAAAACAGTTTCCTGTGGGCTGAGGGACAGAACTACTGACTGTATGTTTAGTTCCATTTGTGAGACTGTTTGCAGTTTTAATGAGATGGATTGTGCTGCATGAAAGAACATACAAGACAACAAACACTGAAATGTGAAACACCTTTTCACTTTGTTTTCTGTGTTCTGGTTTGATTTTAATGCAGCCTGAGAAACCTTCATTGTCTCTTTACCAAAGGTTTTTCAATTAATTATGACACAATAAACACTTACATGAAAAGGAAACACGTATACATAACGTGCATTGTATCTCATTTTCTGTCTTTCTTTGATTTGTCTTTAATGAGACATTTTAGAATTTGTCTCATCTTCCATAAATATAAAACATTTTTATGTCTAACAAACCTTTCTATCAATTATAAATCTGTTCAGTCAGTTTATCAATCCTGAGATCAATATTCTGACCGTTGCTCAGCAGGATCCATCTTTGAAGCTCCAGACAGACACATCCAAGTTAGCTGCTGCTCTGATTATTGGATGTGATGTTTTCAAAGTTAAACACACATATTGATATAGTGACCATGTTGGTGTCTTATAACACTGAACTCTTTGACATGTGACTGTTGCACAGGTGGACACTGTGATGTCACTGCTGAAACAATATACTGATTCCTCTTCTCAGGAGAGTCAGATAATAACAAACTTCAGTTTTACATTATTACCTTCCATCAGCAGGTTGTCCATCTTTTAACGTAATAGGACGCTCCATAGAGTCGACACTGACACAGCTGGGTTGAGGAGAGTCTGCTCTCTGCTGCTGCATCCTGATACAAATAAAACAGTGACAAAAGTATGAAGTTAAAACCAAAGACATGGAGGATTAATCATCAGTTTAAATCCCAGAATTTAATATAAATCTTTCAGAACAGAGTGACTGATGAGTTCAAATTCCTCCAGTGATGAAAAGAGGACGGCAGGCGACTTGGTGATGAGTCAACAGAAGAAGAAGGAAGTGAGGATGTTCTACAGGAGCTCTATGGCTCAGTAACAATCTGTACCAACCTCAATAACTAAAGATGGAACTATAAACATCCCAGTTCAGCCTTCAGATGGATGAACACAACATCAAGCAGCTTTTACTCTGTACAGACTCTGTTAGAGGAGGTACAAGGTGATCCATACATTGTTTTAAAAACTGTCCCTGGTGCTTCATGTGTTTTCAGACATGTTTTGTCATCAGCTTCCTCTTTTTCTGTAACATCTTCATCCATCCATTGTTTAGTATCATCTTTGAATTTTGGCAGAATAAGATTTCCTGTAAACTATGAGAATAATCTCCTGTTTATTTCCCATCTGATCCATACAGATCCTGATAATAATTTTCAAAACATTTCTGATTTGAATGGAGTCATTTAACATATTGTCCTCTTGATCTGTGAGAGAAACAAGGAAAAGATCCTTTTTTCTTCATTTTCCCTTCTTGTTTCATGTTGTTTGTTTATTTGTTTAGAAGAGAGGAGAGAAGAAGAAACAGAAATAAAAGTATGAAATGAAACTGGTATAAGCTGTGTCTGATGGAGCCCGTACATGAGGGTTCAGGGATCAGGTGGATTAATATTGTAATTATATTAATGTTTTGTCTGTTAAATTGAACAAGATGAAATAAATGAAGTGAAAAAGAAAACAATAAATCATAGCACAGAAACAAAGTGAGGAGGTGTGTTACATGTCAGTGTTGTCCTGCAGAGGGCAGCAAACACCTGCCAACACTGAATAAGAAGCTCTGTGAGAGAGGGAGCTGAGTCTTTCTGAGATGAAGATGTTCCTGTCAAACTGAAAAATAATCAGCCGTCCAATCACAGCTTGGAGGCAGCGCCATGGGCGGAGCTTATCAACACCAGCAGAGGTGAAGTCAAACATGACAGACAGCCTTTCACAATAAAACAGTTTCCTGTGGGCTGAGGGACAGAACTACTGACTGTATGTTTAGTTCCATTTGTGAGACTGTTTGCAGTTTTAATGAGATGGATTGTGCTGCATGAAAGAACAGACAAGACAACAAACACTGAAATGTAAAACACCTTTTCACTTTGTTTTCTGTGTTCTGGTTTGATTTTAATGCAGCCTGAGAAACCTTCATTGTGTCTTTACCAAAGGTTTTTCATTAATTATGACACAGTAAACACTTACATGAAAAGGAAACACGTATATATAACGTGCATTGTATCTCATTTTCTGTCTTTCTTTGATTTGTCTTTAATGAGACATTTTAGATTTTTTCTCATCTTCCATAAATATAAAACATTCTTGTGTCTAACAATCCTTTCTGTCAATTATCAATCTGTTCAGTCAGTTTATCAATCCTGAGATCAATATTCTGACCTTTGCTCAGCAGGATCCATCTTTGAAGCTCCAGACAGACACATCCAAGTTAGCTGCTGCTCTGATTATTGGATGTGATGTTTTCAAAGTTAAACACACATATTGATATAGTGACCATGTTGGTGTCTTATAACACTGAACTCTTTGACATGTGACTGTTGCACAGGTGGACACTGTGATGTCACTGCTGAAACAATATATTGATTCCTCTTCTCAGGAGAGTCAGATAATAACAAACTTCAGTTTTAAATTCTTACCTTCCATCAGCAGGTTGTCCATCTTTTAACTGAATAGGACGATCCATAGAGTCGACACTGACACATCTGGGTTCAGGAGAGTCTGCTCTCTGCTGCTGCATCCTGATACAAACAAACAATTAACAAATCAAAGAGTTTAAAAAAATGAATTTTGACCAGACTGTCAGCAGCTGAAGTTTTAGAAGCAGAATGAAAATCAGTAAGAAGACAGTGGATGAGAAACGTTCTCCTGTTCATCAACATGTCATCTGATGAAAGATGCTTCATCTTATTGATTAGTTGACTAATCAGTCATTGAGGTCTTTGTTAACTCAGAAAGTTTGTCTTTTAAATTTTTTTTTCACAATTAAAAAAAATACAAAAAAATGACAAAGAATAAATAATATACAGTGCAGTGAGAGGCAGAAAACCAGCAGGTCTATTTAAAGCCTCCTCCTAAAGAAATATTAAAATTTCACAATGTTACAAAAATATTGTGACTACATACAAGTGATGGAAAACAAATAATAACAATATATATAATAACAACAACAACAATAAAAAAACAAAATAAAAACAAAAAAATTGGTTTATACACCTGTATATGATACATGTCACTATGATATAGATCAACATAAAAACACAGAGAAAAGCAGTTAAATGTTCTTTAAAGCATCTTTTGTAACATTTTAAAGAGAAACAGTTTTTGACCAGGTGGGAAATCTTATCAATAATTGACATCTGCAAGTGAGAAATTTAGGAGGATGAAGATCTGAAGATCGATGAGTTGAGTAAAAACGGATGTGTGAATTTGCTTTAAAGTCTTGAACTGCTCAGAAATATTAACTGCACTAGAATCTTATAAATAAAAACACATATTTGAGAAATATTGATGTTATTAATAGTAAGAATCTGCAGTTTCTGAAACAGAGGAGCAGATGAGATGTGTAACTCTGATCGAGCTGCAATCATAACAAAATGTTTAGTAGGAAAAGTACTCATCCAAACTATATTATAATACGACAGGTAGAGATAAATTAGACTGTAATAAAGAGTAAGGAGGCAGTTTGTGGTGACAAGATGATTAACCCTCCGTATTATACCAATAGATTTATTGATTTTTCTGCTAACCCAGTTTGATCTCTCCAAGTCAAACTCTCATCAACAATAATGATGTTTCACCATGACAGAGGAAGTTGCTCCAGTCTGCACCAAACTTTACATGTTTGCACAGGGGCGCGAGGGCCCGTTCAACGCTGCTTGCAGCTTTAATTTTCTCACTTTTTCTTCAGATTCAGAAACCTTTTCTCTCCCAGACTCTTTAACGCCATCTACAACAATATTATGACGTCTTGACTTTTATAAACTGTTTCCAAATCTGTCCGGGTTTCTTTACAGTTCTCGGACCAAGTTTTACATGAAAATTTAAAATCATCAAATTCCTTTTGAGTCATTCTGAGACTCATCATGAAATCATAGACTTGCTTTGACAGATCATCAATCCTCTTGAATCAACTATGATCTGTAAACAAGTTCTGAAGCTTCTTTTGTCTTGTTTAAGCAACAATTCACACACTGTGAAATATTCCTCAGTGCTGTTGTTAGAAGCTCTGGGTGGCATTATGGTCATCAGACCCAAAGTTTAGCAGGACAGAGTCAGAAACCTCTAGAAGACACTAGTCATGTCCCAAACGTTTCTGCAGAGAGTTGGTTAAACTCTTCTTACTTCAATCAGCAACAGATATTCTGAGTTCCAGATTAATGTTGGATATAAAACCAGCCACAAGTTTAGAGAAACACAGTAAAGTCAGTCGTTCATTCTGAGTTATTGTGAGTTATTATTCAGTAGTTGAGTGTCAGATGTGACAGTGAGTGTGAATAATGATGGTGGAGAACAGTGATGGACAGTTAGAGATCCTCATCTCACCTCTGAGCTTTGGTCTTTGGAGCTTTGGTAGAGCTTTTAGAGGGAGGGACTCCCTCCTCTCTGTCCTCACACTGATCCACAGCAGAGAAACAGCTGCTGGGAGAGCTGCACTCAGTCCAGTCACATCCAGTCACAGAGACTTTGTAGCTTCAGCTGTGGAGGAAACACAGAGAGAGAAGATGCTGCTGATTCTCCTTCATCAGTCCATCACTTCATCATCACTTCACTGTCAAAGTCTACAGACATCAAATCTGCCTCCCACTGACAGCTGGAGGAAGAACGACACCACCATCATCCATTACAAACAGCCAGGAGACTTCATATGGAGAGAAAATCCAAACATCTGACCGTCTGCTGCTCAGAGAACAAGCTGCTGCACAACGTCAGCAAAACCAAGCAGCTGATAGATTTTAGGAAACGGGAGGTGACACATGAGCCGGTCTACATGGAACAGCTTCATCATTTACACTCTACTGTTCTCTGATGGTTGTATATTATTATATATATAATATTTAGTCCTCCCTCATTGATAGAATATGAGAAACAGCTGTCAGTATAACACAATATCATCCAACAGCAGCACAAACTACAGCCTCCAAAATGAGCAACAGGTTGAATCAACGCGTCTCTGAAACAGTTTGAACACAAACTGAACATTGAAGCTTCATGAGGGAGGATTTACTGCAGGACTGTTGGATCACACTGCAGCAGTCTGAGCTCGCTGGACCTCACAAACTGACTAAAACTGATTCATTTCACTTCTCTGACTCTACTGTGATTCTAATGAATGTTGTGTTTGTGTTGTCTGAATGTGTCACATAGAGCAGCTGCATTTCATTGTCCTGTATTGTGTAATGACAGTGAAACCTTGAACTCACACACACACTTATTAAATGGATCAGAAATCAGACGCAGTGATCCAGCAGCTCAAAGTGCTGGAAACATCCTCCATGTTGGATCTGACTCCAAACCTCTTTAATGCTTCAGAAGAATCATTTCAATATGAACATTAATGAAATAAATTGATCCAAACATCAACTTTGTACATGTTTGTATCACGTCTGTGTGTCACATGAGCTGCTCACTAGTGAAAATATCACATGATCCTCTTTCATCACGTCTGCATCTCTCAACTCAACTCTCAACACATTCAGCACACAAAGTCTTTATTTGATGATTTTACAGTTTTAGTAGAATTTCACTTCTTTTTAAGGTTTTAACTTGTGTTTTCACACATTTCTAGTTTATATTGATATGAAGTGTTTGTGTTTCACTGCTGCACAACCAGCTGCTCTGCAGGACAAATAATAATAAAACTACATGTCCAACATCACACCAACATTTAGCAGATTGTTTGATTAATTTATCTTTTAAATATCAATAATAACTCAGTGTGAACTGAATGAAAAATAACAGAAATTTATTGTTTTATTTTCTCCCAAACTGTAAAATGATTTCATATTTTAGATGCTTTTATTCGGGTCGTTGTGGATTAAAATGAATTTATCAGCAAAACTCTTAAAGGAAAAAGATCAAACTTTAGGACTCAGTCAATGTGTTATAATACATTTATCAATGTGAAGTGATTTTCCTTTAATTTCCAGTAAAGTGACTTTAAATTTGATGAAGTTTATAATATAATATTATTTGATTGTCAGAAAAGTCACTTTGGAAGGTTTTATCCCATCAGGGCTGCTTTGGTGACGTCACATTTTCAACAAGACTCATTTAATATAATATATGTAATATAATTTATTTTTTATTACTGATATGAAATGTGATAATTTATTACAGTTTGCTATAAATATCCTCAGAGAGTCTTTGTCCCTTTTGGCCACTACGAGCACCCTTACTGTAATAAATAAATAAAATCTATTTCTGGCTGTTGGTGAGATCCAGGTGATTCTGGGCTCAGACTATCACCTGGATCTCCTGCAGCTCCACTGCTGCTGTTTGTTATTGTGTCATCAAACAACCTTCACATATCACACTTTCACATATTCACCAGGAAAACTAACAAACACACAACAGAAACAACACACTCAATCCAACCTGTAAACACACAGAAACAAACACAGAGCTGAACATGAAGCTGCAGCATCAAACAGCAGAAAAACAGTTAATGACTGTTGATGAGACACGTGCTGTTAGCATGTTAGCATGTTAGCATGGTGCTAACCAGCTATACTGTTGTTACTTCTGTCTCAGTCACAGTGATGTTGGCTGGATGCTGGTAGGTGGATATATGTGAGTCTTTCTCTCTTTGAACACAAGAACCACAGCAGGATTCAGTCAGACAGCCCCTCAGTCTCAACTTTCTGGGTTTTCAAGCCTTTCTCTGTTCCTTATCTTTAATAAACCAAACATTAAGCTTCCTGGTGGTCTTTGTTTGTGAAAAAGTGCAAATATAGTGTTTTGATCATTTCTGTCTCCTCTCAGTGTCAGAGGGGAAACATTCGTACTGGTTTCTCTGAGCGAGTGGAGCAGTAAACCGCGGCGGAGAACAAACACAAACTGACATGCTTTTCATGTTTATAAGAGATTTATGTCATGAATTCATTGTGGTAAATAGTTGAACAGTAAAAAGACAAAAGATACTTGAAATATATATGTTTATATGTGTAGGAGGAGTTTGTTAAAGTACAAAACCTACAAATGGCAAAAACTGCACAAAAACTGCAAAGTAGATTCAAAATGGCTGACTTCCTGTTGGACTGATGGTACGGCCTCCAGGAGGCGTTTTTAAAGTCTGGAGATGTTACATCTGACTAACAAATTGTTCATCTACCTCAAATTTAAAGGTGGGGGCTTTGACTCTAGGGGGCGACCTTGAGCCACACTGGACCCCAAAACCCAGATCAGATCTCAAGTTACAGCCCTTCTGATGTATGTGCAACGTTTCGTTAGTATTCGAGCACCTCAAACATGCTAAAAGTCATAGAGCAGATATTCCACACCAAGCCAGATGGTTTTATTAATCACAATATTTACTAGTTAAAAGTTGCTGACCAGACTGATGAGAGCAATGAACCTGCTGAATTTCATGAACGTCACAGAAACTTTATCCCAACATGGTCAAGTTTGGGGACGCTATGGAGCCCGGTGGCCTCGCTGAGCCAGATCACTCAATAAAATACAATTTACCAGCACTTCTGACGCATGTGGAAAGTTTGGTGAGTTTTCCACTTTTAGCCACTCAAACATGTGATTCATTGTGGAGAAGAAGAAGAAGAAGAAGAAGAAGAAGAAGAATTCCTTCAGATCCAACAGGGCCTTCGCACTCGGTGCTCGGGCCCTAATAAATAAACATTTAGCAGAGTCAGGCTCTGTGTGTATTGTGGGCTCAGACTAACACCTGGATCTCCTGCAGCTCCACTGCTGCTGTTTGCTAAAGTGTCATTAAACAACCTTCACATATCACACTTTCACATATTCACCAGGAAAACTAACAAACACACAACAGAAACAACACACTCAATCCAACCTGTAAACAGCACAGCATGAGCATGAAGCTGCAGCATGAATAGTAACAGTTTCAATATTAAAACATCATGAAACTCTCTAAATTTAACTGATCCTGGTGTTAACCAGCTGTACTGTTGTTAGCAGAGAGATAAACTCTTCTCAACACAAACTGCAGCTTCACTTTCTGCTTTTTACATGTTTTACAGTAAACTAACTGAAAACTGTCACTTACCAAACTTCACACGGAGAAAACACCTGCGACACAACGGAGGAGAGAGAGGAAGTAAAAAACTGCTGCAACCAGGAAACCACCGCCTCTCAGTCTCAACTCTCTGGGTTTTCAAGCCTTTCTCTGTTCCTTATCTTTAATAAACCAAACATTAAACTTCCTGGTGGTCTTTGCTTGTGAAAAAGTGCAAATATAGTGTTTGAATATGATTAACTTATATATGTTTTGTTTTATTTATCTTTAGTGACAGTAAGTTGCTCCTGCTGACTCGAGTCGATCATTTGTTTCTCCTCTCAGTGTCAGTGAGGAAACATTCGTACTTTCTCTGAGCTTTTTATGTGTATATAAACATTTATAAATGAATGTGTTTAAATGTGTCCTGTCTGGATGTGATGTCTTTTAATGTATCTTTTTTAATAGCAGATTTCTGCACATACGAGCCAAAGCGAACAAAAATTGGATAATAAAGTTGTTTTGAATTTGAATATATTCTGTATCAGTGTATATATTAATAAGTGCAGGGGAGCATAAGAACACAACAGCTGCTGGTAGCCCAGAAAACTACCAGCACACATCTGCCTGCTGAAGACATCGTAATAAACAGTTTTTATCCCAAAGACATCACCACACTGACCTCTGCTCTGAAAGCCCCCCCCAGTCAAACATGTAATCAGCTGTTTTTATACTATATTTATTTTGTGCAATACTAAAATATTTTTATTGCATATGAAGGCAAACGTGTATGTGTGTTTGGATTTGTGTGAATGAAGAGGTTTATTCTTGGATATTGAGCTCTCAGCAGTGCGACTTGTTTACAGCAAAACAACGATGATAAAGGAATTATAATTATAATCCTGAAACATTCCTTCCCCTCCAGCCAGATATATTAATAACCATCAGGATGTGATTGCTCTTGACTACCATACAGGTTTAAGAACATAATATAAAAAAATAATTCAAACCAATAAACAAGAACAACAGAGTTTAACCAAGTTAGTTTAAAATATGTCAACAAGGCAGGTAACACTAGTTCATATATATATATGTGTGTGTGAAAATTTGACCAGCAAAAATCGGATATATATTATTTCTTTATCAGTTAACAAATTCGAGTCCTCGTCTTCAACTTCCGAGTCTGAATGCAGTCAATGCACGAGTCACGAGTCCTGAAAAACAGGACTCGAGTCCTGTGTTTAGATGAAACCTACCATGTTTGAAGTCGCTCGGGTTAAATCTCTAGGAGTTAAAATACAACACCTGTCAATGGCTGACTTCCTGTTGGACTCCAAGAGGCTCTTAATGATAAATGATAAATGATAAATGATTATGAGTTGCTCGTTGTAAAGGAGGGAGTTTACTTCATTTATCTTTGTTTTTGTTTGTTTTGTGTTTTTGTAAACCTGCTGAGAGTAATGAGGGGAGATTTTCTTGCTTTTATCCAGTTAACAGGACAGTTGGGTTGCTTTGATGACTGGCTGGATGTTTCCTTCTGCTTCTTGAGTTTTGTATTTCATGTTATTCTGCTGAGTGCTACTAACCTGTGTGTGTTTTGTTTTTTCTGTCTTGCAGTGTGAGTTTCTCTGGAACCGTCCCCTGTACTGGTCCATCCATGTACTAACACTTTAACATTATATAACATATTTTGTAATAAAGAAATCTGATTTTAACCTGGCCTTTAATGCAGCTTTTACTAATTAAAACAACTCCTGCTCTCTTTAAAATCTAAATACATTTATTCTGTTTCTGAAACTTGAAACTCTCGTCTCTGCTCCTTTTCTGTATCACAGATCTCGTGTATCTGTTGGGTGAAATTCCCAGAGTGGTGTCAGGTTCTTGTATTATGGGATGCTTTCCTAAAGGCCACATTTAGTACGTCTAGGTGAAACCTAAATGTGGGAGATTCAACTTTGACATTTCATAGGAGGCCTTACCGACGTCTGAGACCCATAAAACATATAAATGTTCATCACTTCTGTGCAAAGTTTCAAAAACTGTGACTCATTTGGACAAACAGTAATTTCTTGCATTACAATGGACCTTAATGAATAACGATGTGATGGAAAAGCAAAACTCTGAAAGACTTTCCATCAGTCTGATGAACCATCCTGAACTTCTGTGAATCCAAAACAGTTAAAATAAAACTAACAAATATGTCAAAACTCCTACACCAACATGTTGTACACACAGACACTGACGACAGGTATGAGTTTCTAACCACAGGGCGAAGTCAGTGGCTTTCAAGTGTGCTGTTGCTCTTTGAACTTCCTGTCTTTGTCTAAAGACAGGAAGTTCAAAGAGCAACAGCACACTGAAACTTGTTAGTGTGTGTGTGTGTGTGTGTGTGTGTTAGTGTGTGTGTGTGTGTTAGTGTGTTAGTGTGTGTGTGTGTGTGTGTTAGTGTGTGTGTGTGTGTGTTAGTGTGTGTGTGTGTTAGTGTGTGTGTGTGTGTGTGTGTTAGTGTGTGTGTGTGTGTGTGCGTGTGTGTGTGTGAGTGTATGTGTGTGTGTGCGTGTGTGTGCGTGCGTGTGTGTGTGAGTGTGTGTGTGAGTGTGTGTGTGTGTGTGTGCGTGTGTGTGTGTGTTAGTGTGTGTGTGTTAGTGTGTGTGTGTGTGTGTGTGTGTGTGTGTGTTAGTGTGTGTTCGTGTGTGTGTTAGTGTGTGAGTGTATGTGTGTGTGTGTGTGTGTGTGCGTGCGTGTGTGTGTGAGTGTGTGTGTGAGTGTGTGTGTGCGTGTGTGTGTGTTAGTGTGTGTGTGTGTGTGTGTGTGTGTGTGTTAGTGTGTGTGTGTGTGTGTGTGTGTTAGTGTGTGTGTGTGTGTGTGTGTGTGTGTTAGTGTGTGTGTGTTAGTGTGTGTGTGTGTGTGTGTGTTAGTGTGTGTGTGTTAGTGTGTGTGTGTGTGTGTTAGTGTGTGTTAGTGTGTGTGTGTGTGTGTGTGTGTGTGTGTGTGTGTGTGTGTTAGTGTGTGTGTGTGTGTGTGTGTGTGTGTTAGTGTGTGTGTGTTAGTGTGTGTGTGTGTGTGTGTGTGTGTGTGTGTGTTAGTGTGTGTGTGTGTGTGTTAGTGTGTGTTAGTGTGTGTGTGTGTGTGTGTGTGTGTTAGTGTGTGTGTGTGTGTGTTAGTGTGTGTGTGTGTTAGTGTGTGTGTGTGTGTTAGTGTGTGTGTGTATTAGTGTGTGTGTGTGTGTTAGTGTGTGTGTGTTAGTGTGTGTGTGTGTGTGTGTGTGTGTGTGTGTGTGTGTGTGTGTGTGTGTGTCATCATAATTTTCAATCTAAATAAATTTCAAACTAATGTCAGCTGTTCCCAAAGGAGGCGTCACGGATACCAGAAGACCTCAGAGAAGCTAAAAGACTACAGAGAGTCTCCAAGAGATCTCTCTCCTTTGGGCTTAAAAACGAACCCGGAGTCTCTCTGGGCCTTCCTCTTCATAACTCAGCTTCCTCTTATTTGCACCACATGTCTTCTGTCACCAGGACATTTATCAGTTTCACGCTGATGTTACACGATTTTACACACAATAGTGACTTTTTCTTCATCTGTCTCTTACATCAGACTCTGTGGAACTTTTGAACTTCTTTTTTCCATTTAAGATGAAAATAATGTTTAGTTGCAGCTCTACATGATATAATCTGACATTTGTGTTGTTAAAGAATCAAACTTTATAGAAACAAACAGCTTCACAGTTTTATAAAAATCAGAAAAATCTATTTTACATTTTTTCTACAAACTAAGTTTACTGGAGTTTTCAGGTCACAGCCTGACTTACATGTGAGTGAACATCATATATCTCATCACATCTTCCTCCAACATTAAAGGTAATAAACTGCGTTCAGAACATTTCAGTGAAGAAATGAAGATTTTTACAAAAGAACAAAACAGAAAACGATTGAAACAACAGTAAAATATTACAGTAACAAAGAGAAGAAAGATAAATAAAGAGACATTCAGTCACATCTTCTTTTGTCTTCAGGTGAGTTTTAACTCGTCCAACAGCAAACTGCTCCTCCTGCTGCTCCTCCTCCTACTCCTCCTCCTCCTGCTGCAGTGTGTTTAACTCCTCCTCCTCCTCCTCCTCCTCCTCCTGCTGCTCCTCCTCCTCCTCCTCCTCCTCTTGCTGCAGTGTGTTTAACTGGGCCTGATTCTCTCCCCTCTGCTGCTCCTCCTCATTATTCATTCTAACCTGTGTTTGGCGCCCTCTTTTGTCCGGTCTAACTGTTTCTTTGGAACTGAAGACATTGCTGCGACATGGCAGTACTTGGGTCCGTATCTGCAGGGACCAGGTTCTCCTCCGGAGGGTGTAAGATCAAGGGCAGCCCTCCTGCAGCACCCTCCTCCAGGCGATCTTCAGCAACATCCATCTTTCTGGCTCTGGTGTGTGCTTTAGGTCCCGTACTGTCATCTCTCCAAGCTGTGCCTCTTCAATCTGACGGCGTCTCGTCCAACTTCTGACACCAAAGTAAAGTTGATGATCCTTACGACCAGGATGAAGACCAGCAGGACCGATGTGTAAAGCCTGATGGAGAAATGAGCAGCATCAGTCATACAGGGAAAAGTCCAACAGCTCTTACATACATGTGGCAGAATGACAGTGAAAGCAGCAGAGGTGATACTTAACCTCAAGAGATTTAAATAATGGATGAAGAAACGCTGCTGTGTCTCGTGCGTTAATGCGCACGGCGTCTCTCTCAGTGGGGAAACGCTCTTATTGTTTCTGCTGCGTGCAGATCGCTGCAGGTATTTAATAAACTCAAACATTTTTGGGGAAGGGATGTTTAATAGTCAGCACCCCCACTCCTCCAACTGAAATCAGGTTCTGGTGGCCTCAGATTCACCTGCTGGTTTATGTCATTTATAAACCACATTATAAGTATAAGGACGTAGTTTTCTGTAAAATGTGCAGATTGGTTGTTTGTGAGCTGAAGCAACAACGTCTGCAGGCTGTGATGAATGCAGGAGGGAAGTGTTCCACCTCTGCTGTCTGGGTTCATGTTTAGTTGCCACTTTGTGCAATGAAACCGTTAATGAACAGCTGTGTGCTGCAGAGCTGATGAGCAGCTGGTCTTGCAGGTGTAAATATAATAGACTGGACAGGCTGTAAAAGACCTTTCATACTCTTCTGTATGTACATCCTTTATAGACTGATGCTCTGCTGGTTGAACATGTTGCTGTTATTGCCTTTGTGATGCAGAATGTTAAACGTGATCTGGTGACTCGATTTTCAGTTTGTCTGTATTTAGTCTTTTTTCTTCTTTTAACTTTTCATGAGTCAGTTTTTCTGGGAGAAGATGGTTCACTCAAGATACAATTTCTGCCTCAACCACTACTTTATACTTCCACTCCTACATTTCAGAGGGAAATATTGTACTTTCTACTCCACTACATTTATTTGACAGCTTTAGTTACTTTTCAGATGAAGATTTGACACAATGGATAATATAACAAGCTTTTAAAATACAACACATTGTTAAAGATGAAACCAGTGGTTTCCAACCTTTTTGGCTTTTGACGTCTTACAAAAAGCAGTGTGTAGTCGGGGTCACATTTCACATGTCTATGAGTTGTTAACAGCTCCACCAAATAGTGATTTTTCCCTCTAAACTTCTCACATGCTTTCATTTCAATAAATGTTCAAATGATCCAATATTTCAGCAAAAATCAAAGATTAGAGAAAAAGTCCAAAAACTGAAAACAGATTTGTGTATCAGAACTTTGTTTTTTCTTCTTTCCTCTCCCATTAATCATCTCACCACCCCTCAGATTTATCTGCTGACCCTTTGGAGGGCCCCGACCCCTAGGTTGGGAACCACTGGACTAAACTAGCTAACTGTATATAAAGTAGTGTAAACTAGCTCCACCTCCAGCAGCTACAACAGTAACATGCTGCTCTAACACTGATGCTTCACTATTAATAATCTAATGATGTCATATATAATAATATATCAGTCAGAGGGACCAAACCACTACTTTTACTGCAATACTTTAACTACATCAAGCTCATAATACTTATGTACTTTTACTGCAATACTTTAACTACATCAAGCTCATAATACTTATGTACTTTTACTGCAATACTTTAACTACATCAAGCTCATAATACTTCTGTACTTTTACTGCAATACTTTAACTACATCAAGCTCATAATACTTATGTACTTTTACTGCAATACTTTAACTACATCAAGCTCATAATACTTATGTACTTTTACTGCAATACTTTAACTACATCAAGCTCATAATACTTATGTACTTTTACTGCAATACTTTAACTACATCAAGCTCATAATACTTATGTACTTTTACTGCAATACTTTAACTACATCAAGCTCATAATACTTATGTACTTGTACTGCAATACTTTAACTACATCAAGCTCATAATACTTATGTACTTTTACTGCAATACTTTAACTACATCAAGCTCATAATACTTATGTACTTGTACTGCAATACTTTAACTACATTTCGCTGCCTGCAGTATGTCAGTAAATGAACTTTTAGTTATTTTCCACCACAGCTGATTACTTCTTGTGTTGAGGGTTGTATCCCTTCATGTTTTCATACTGATGTAAGCCTGTAGTGCAGCTCTGTCGGTGTGTCAGGTGTCATTGAACGTAACATTTATAAGTAGTTTGAGGGCATTTAATGGTTTTATTATTTAGGGACTGTAGAGGTGATGGTGGGAGATGTGAGGCTCAGAGAGCAGCAGTTACTGTCAGTTTGGAGAGTAAACAGCTCTATTCACCCTGTTTGTTTACTTCTCACTCATAATGAGTCAGTTAAAAGCCTGCCTGAGGCCCCTGGACTTTGGGGCCCGGGGGCGGGACCTCAACAATGGGCCGAACAAGCAGGTGTGTGTGCTGGCAGGACCTCCCTCTCTCAGTCAGTCTCTGCAGGAGACTCAACTATCAGAGTGTTAAACTGTCAGAGTTCAACAGTAATTATTCAGACTGAATGAAGTGAACATTTTCAGAGTTTGGAGCAATGCCAGCGGTGGTCGATGCTAACACTAAGTTAGCGCCTCTTTAAAGGATACCGACCGTCAGACTGTCAGAGAGTCCATCACATCACCCAGAAGCTGTTTCACACAAGAACGCTTCTACAAATCAACTGAGCTGCTGAGTGAGTAACTGTCTCCTTCTGACCGCTGGTTCAGATCAAAGTGTCTTCCTGTTAACTACAGTCTGTATGAGTAGACAGGTGTAGCGAGGTGTGACGTCACCTGCTGGTTCAACTGGAGCTGGTTGAAGCTCAGAGCTGCAGCTTCTGTTTGGAGCCTGGAGGAGTGCAGGATGTTTCCTTCCACACTCTGGAAACAGACCCTGCTACCTCAGACCCAAGCTAACACTAGCTTACTGGGGCTAACATTAGCTGCTTTAGCTAACTTGTGCTAACAGGGCAGGTATCATTATTAAGTAACATTAAACTTAGTGAAATACTGCAACAATAGTGCGACTCAGTGTGAGTCCTGGAGCAGGTGATCCAGCTGTCAATCACAGCTGTCAATCATCACCCACACAGCAGACCTGTACTTGTATAGCACCTTTCTAGCCGTCTGACTAGTCTGTCTAGTTTGGGGTCCAGTATCTTGCTCAAGGACACATCCACATACGGCCTGGAGGAGCAAGGAATCGAACCGCCGATCAGTGGACGACCTGCTCCACCTCCTGAACCACAGCCACCCCGTTACTGGAGCAATAATTCCCAACATGACCACCAGCACACAGAGACCAGAATGTCTCGTTGGAAACAACGACTGAGTGTTTCTGGAGAGAAGTTGAGGCTTTTTGAATGGGAGTCAGTTGGAGCAGCTGACGGTGGTTTTGGTGCTTCAGCATTAAGACGTGAGAGCTGCTGGTTGGTGTTAACAGGAAACTAACAGACGAATGTGTTTGTGATGTTTCTGTCTGTGGAAAACAAGAAGAGGAAATGAAAGCCTTCTTATTTAACTTTGATTACATTTTCAGCTCACACTGGTTTATTTTTGTCTGAGGTAACTTCAGTGTCCTCAACAGGAAGCTCATTCAGAGACGTTCAGAACTTCCTGACAGAAACCTCGATCCTAACAGGCCACAGCGAGCCAGAATAAATAACACTGGTTACCTGCCGGGAGTCGACTGAACAGCGTGTGTTTCTTCTTTAAATCTGCACAATGATGCTCTTGCATTTTATTATTCATGTTGCACATATAGATGTGTCGTGTTTGAGTCTTTCTACACTAACATCCAGCTTAAATCTCCAGATTCACTGAGAGACAGTCGGAGTCAGCTGACCGTCCTGTAAACAGCTGATCCTCTCTGTGATACACAGCACTGACTGTAAGAACATTTCCATTATTCTACTAAACTAAGTGACTGTTAGACGAGCTGTCAGTGGCAAAGAAACACATTTTCATGTTGGGTATTTACCAGCTGCAACGATTAATCAATTAATTGATTAGTCGTCTTTTTTGATAATAAAATTCCAACCATTTTCTGACTGCAGCTTCTGTGATGATCAGCTGTTTAACGTTGTAACTGAACATCTTACTAAACATCATCATGTGCTCTGAGAGAAAGTAAACACAATCATTTCAATATTTTTCAACATTTCATGCACTAAATGATTCATCTCTCAGTTATTCCATCAATTAATCCATAATGAAAATAAATGCTAGCTGTCCATCATGTTTTATTTTTCATCTGAAAGCCCTCCTGCTTGGATGGATTTGGAATCTTGTTCTGTTGCACCAAACTACTAACTTATCGTATTTATATTCAGCAGATCACAAATACCTAAAAGAACTACAGACAACCCTACTGGACTGAATATGAGTAACGTTTGGTTTGATGCTTGTAACTTCTGGTCACGCTTCATATGGCGTAATGTCAACTAAACCGGGGAAAAGAGATCCAGGATCCAGGGTTGAGGAAAGTGCAGGACATGTACGGGGAAGATGAAGTATTTATGTCCTTTACAGAAATATCAATCAAATATGACTTTACAAAGAATCATTTCAATTATCTTTAACTCCTCATTAGAGGTAACAATCACAGGACACTATGATAAAGGTTTAATTTCATCTTTGTATGACTTGTATTAAGATTATAGAAGGAAGATATAGATGATGAAATATCTTGTAAGAAGGCTGAGAGGCAGACAGTCAACAGTAGCTGGAAACAGTATAAATGACTGACGTGTACAGACGTAACTCCTGTTAAACAAGTTTAATGAACATTCCTGATATCATGAGGCGAGAGGGACACTGTACCGCTGTATATGGGAACGTGTGACAGTGAAATTCTTTTGATATTATTAATGTGATTGATCAGATTTGATCAAAGACCACTGGAGCCTGAGCTCTTCATTCTGGGTGTATATCAGTCTACGGTATATATCCTACCAACCCAAACTCACAAAGCAGAGAGCTTAGATTCATAGATGTGTGTATATTACAAGCTAAATGTATAATTACTCTTAATTGGAAAGAATCAGAATGTGGATCAAAGACATTACGTCAAACATGTCAGTGGAAAAGATAACGTACATTATTAGACGTAAACAAAATGTCTGATATTTGGACCTTTTATGTACTTCTGAAGACATGAAGTTAATGTTGGTAACCTGCTTCTGAGGGAGAAACACCCTTTACTTTATTTATTTTATTTGATTATTATTATTATTACCTTGTTTTGTTGTTGGTATGTATGTATTCAGTGGAGAGGGATGGGGGGAGAACAGGGTGAAATATGTTTGCTATGTTCTATATAACTGTTACCATATAATATGATGTGTAATGCAAACTGAAAACCAGTAAATATGTTGATAAAAAAAATATTGCCTCGGCCTGACAGTCTGAGTCCAGCACTGACTAAACTCTGCTGAAAGGTTCTGTACGTAGAGTCCAGACCCGTTTATATACCAGACTGATCTGTGATCTGTGTTCTCAGCAGGATGAATGGTAAGAGAGCCCCGCCCACCTACTCCTCCAGCCAATCAGAGACAGCCGCAGAGTCCAGGTGAGTGAACATGTTGCTGCTGCTGCTGGGATATAAACATTTACAGATCTGTGTAACTATGAAGCTGCTCTCAGTGTTGAAGAGTCTGAGCTGCAGATCTGAACCCTCTGCTGATGCTCCATGTTCAGGTGCAGCCCTCTGGACACCGCAGGCTTCCTGTCCTTCAGCACCATGTCCTGGATGTCTGCCGTCATGTGGTCCATGTCCAGGAAGAAGTTGGACTTCAGCTCCCTCGGTCTGTCTCCTCTGGACGGAGCTGACGTCAACGCAGACGAGTGAGACGACCAGAATAACATGAACTATTATAATGTTGCTTTATGTTGAACATTTAAATGTTAAAATGCAGAAGGCTTTCATAACGAAGCAGGCAGATTAAAATCCTGATATAGTAAAAAAGCAGCAATGATTAGTCGATTCATCGATTAGTGATCAACTATTGGATTAGTCACCAGTTATTCTGATAATTGATTAATCGTTTTGAGCCATTTTTAAGAAAAAAAGTCAGAATTCTCTGATTCCAGCTTCTTAAACGTGATTATTTCCTGGTTTCTTTAGTCTCTATGTCAGTAAACTGAATATCTTTGACATTTGAAGACGTCGTCTTTGGCTTTAATCCACATTTTTCACCATTTTCTGACATTTTATGGACAAAATAAATAATCAATAAATCAAAGAAATAACCGACAGATCGACACCAGAAATCCCCGTGTGTCAGGTAAACAAGATATGTTTTTATTTCTAC